>NW_026623570.1:529293-548600 GCF_030028575.1 Malurus melanocephalus
AAAAAGCCATACGTTTCTTTTCTGAAAAGAAACCTAGCACCATTGCACCTGTAAAGGCACAGGCAATCTCAGACATGCCATGCAGCACGTGGAAAAGGATTCACCACCAAAGGAGTGGGATCTGCTGCCTGTSTCTCCTCCAGGCATTTTGTATCACCTCTCACAAACGCTAGACACAGCTCACAAACCCACAGTTCTTCCCCAGACTGTGTTGTTTCCCCAGCCAGCTCCAAGCACAGCCTTTGCATTACAGACCAATTTGKTTTTGCCACAGTTTCTCTTCTAAAACAGAGCAAAAGCTTCCCAGGGTTATTGTTTTCAATTGGGAGGGGAAAAAAATTAACAGCCCTGAAACAGAATACACCAAGGATTCATTCAGGGTGGCACAATAGCATAAAAAAGGGAACAAAACCCCACAGGAAGGCAGCATTTCTGTTAGTTTCACAGATCCCCCCTTTACTTTCATAAAATCATAAATGGGATGCTGTGCATTGCTGAGCTGCTTAAACACCTCACTAAACTCAGGCTTGTTTTGGATGGGTTTGCACTGTCCTATGAAATGTCACTGATTTAAATYCTGCAGCAAGTTCTGCTTTATCAGAAAGTATCAGTGCAATGTGATTTCCAGGAAGTGAAGTATCTGTGGGAATCCATGGACCAACTTTAACAACAATCCACAACAAACTATCCAAGTGTGRCCCTGCCTGCTCTTGACCAGTAACCTGAGGACATCACCTCTGCTCCTCAGCTCTCATTTTACAGTTCATAGATGACCTGGAGCAATCTTKTGCAGCTCWCTKCATGTTTGGGAACAGCTTTTATCTYCTCCTAGASTTACATGTGASATASAGYTTCAATCYTCCTTTCTTTGGTGGGAACCTGGCCAGCAGAATTAYAGCCAATATGTGATGAGCAGAAAATACTCATGTTTTGTCCATGAATTGCCATTGCTGGAGTTCAAAAATACATCTTTGTACATACAAGAGACACCTAAGAACCTGCAACAACAAAATTACCTTCTAATCTTTTCCAGAAGAGATACCATGGCATTAAAGTAAGAGGTTTGGGATGTTTCTCTTCCTCATGGGTGCGTGTCCCCAATTTGAGATTTCCTCACAGCTGTCAGACATTACGTTGCACCAACAGTCCATCAAAAACCTCACCCTCAAAGCATGAGAAATTWAATGCTAAAACTCACTTGTCAACTGCCTGTTTGGTGTTTGTGGTTGGATTTGTCTTCACACAATAATCTTCATCCTAATTAAGACTTCTGGGTGAATCCCCAATACAAATAAAATTAATTTGGAAAGAGTAAATACAGAGGAACAAATCAGTTCCAAGTGCACAGTCTCTTGGAGCCTGTGAGACTGCAGAATCCTGCTTGCAGACCGTCTCAGCCAGCTCTAATCATTTATTTAAAAAGAGACTAACAGAATAGTCTGTCCTGGAGGATGAAAGCATATGTTAGTCTCAGCGTGGATTCCTTCAGGAGGGCAGCATAATTATCACATTCAGCACTACCGTAACTCAAACCTGCTCTTTCATTTTCCCTCTTTAAATACCRAGTGAAGTGCATATAAATAATTTGACTGCACAAAATGCAGCTCTCCCAGTTGAATTGTCACCAAAGTATGTCAGTCCAAGCCAGCTGGACAAAGGACASTGTATGGCCCCAGGACAGGGGCCTGGTCACAGCTCTGCCCATCTCTATGCTAACAAGAACTCTGATTTTTTGGTTTGCTTAAGGGTTTTTGGGCTGTGGTTTGGTTTGATGCTTCGTTGAGGGTTTCTGATKTTTGGTTGTTTTGGTTTGGAGGGGGTTTTTGTGGTTTTTAAACCAAAGAGCCTTCATCATAGCACAAAACAGGTGAGAGAACCAACCTCTGTCAGAAGTTTTGGGAACCCTAGGAGTCTTGTTGATATCTGTGAAGTCCATGTGAGAGCCATGCCTTTGGTTTCTTTTACAAATTCCAGGGTGGTGGAARGCAAGTCAAGAGTGTAAACTTTGCATCTGGATATGAAGTGTCTTCCTTAGTTCATGGAAAGCAAGACCCTGACACATTCCTAGTGAAGGGAAAAGCCTAAAATGAAAAAGAAAACAGTGCCATCCTCCCATGCTGACAGAGGGCCTCTGCCCTGCAAATAAATTACTCAGGAACAGATTTAGTGAACAAGCGACTCAATGTAAGCTCCCAGCATGATGTTGTGACACAAGTGGCTAATGTTGGTTTTAGAGGTATAAACAAGAGGAGCAGGAAGCAGGATTGATGAAGTGATTTTAATTTTATTTATGGTATTGGTGAGGCTGGTAAAAGGCACACAAAGCTCAGCTGCAGTGTCGCAACTTCCTAAAGAGTGTTGAGAATAAAAACAAAGACATGAACAAGTGTGGGGGGAATAACTGGGATCTCAGTGAGAGCTGAAAGAGCTCAATCTATTTAGCCTATCAACAAAGATTGAGAGGTAACTTGATTAGTGTATAAGTACCTTCATGGGGAGAAAACAAAGGGTATTAAACGGCTCATTAATCTATCAGAGAGAGGCATTACAAAAACTAATGGCTGGAAACTGAAGCCAGACTGATTTAAATTTAAAACTAGGCACCATTTTTTTTTTTAAACACTGTGGGGTATTCTCCAGCTTTTGATACATTCAAATCAAGAAATGGATGCTGTCTAGAGTACCTGCTTTAGGCAGGCAGAAGTTACCCTATAGTTAAGCACAAAAGTTATTGGAATCAATGCTGTGGTAACCAGAAGTGCAATGGCCTATGAGACACAGAGTGTCAGAGGGACAATCCTGGGGTCCCTCTTGGCCTCAAATTCCATGAACTACGAACAAGCCATCTCTGCCCTCCTAATGGACCCAATCATTCTGATTTTCCACCCACWCTCAGTCACTTCCACAGCTCCCAAAAGCTCCTCTTGTAAAAAGATCACAGTAAAATCAAGTCAAGTTGAACCACTGAGGCTGARGCATAACCCAAGAGTTAATTGTTTTGCTTGCTCTTTAAAAACGGGGTTTGCATTCATGAAGAGCATTAGATTGATGACACTGATAAACTGAAAGGGGAAATGGGGCTAGGAATGGAGAAAATAGAAATTTTAAATGGTTCAAGCACATAAATACTTCACATAGCACGATGCCTGCAGGACTATTCTGTAAATTAAAATGTGTTCATCACTCACCTTTTTTCTGATTCTTGCAACACATATCAAGAAAAAAAGGGTTGTTGTAAGCAATTATGTATTTAGCAGAGTCATAAAAACTATTTTTGAATCATTCAAAGCTTTTCATAAATATGATTTTTTAAAAAAGGTGGTGGCAGGCTGTAGCTTTTAAGACCTTCTAGAGGAATTACATACTTTTGTTGTGTAACCTATTTGAGCTAAACTGAAATTGACAGAGTTTAATGAAAACTGCATAGACAGAGCATTTTCTTTGGCCCAACATTTGAAATAATGTRATGACCTCTTTTTAGCACAAAAAAACCCATTTGCTTTGAACTCTTAAAATTTGGCCATCCCAATGAAAATCCACTGCCACCTCCRTATGGGACTGGGATTGTCTGCCAGGAGGATGCAGCGCTGCAGACAGGATATCCAGAGCACAGGAGGCTCAGAGTGAGAGCACAGCAGCACAGGCTGCTTCACAGCCCTTCAGAGAATGCTCGTTGTGATCAGGGATTCCCAGCAGTGGTGAAGATACGGGACCAGAGCAGCACAGGTTATTGCACAGCCCATCAGAGAATGCTCGTTGTGATCAGGGATTCCCAGCAGTGTTGAAGATGTGGGACCTCTCTGCTCTCTCCCAAAACCCCGTTCTGCCAAGAACACCCGATCCATTGGCACCCAAAGCCAAGCTTCCTGTCCCCATCCTTCCTTGCTCCTTCCTGCTGGAATTATGAACCCTGTGCTCTCAAAGAGGGCTCAGTTCACCCACACTATCAGTGCAGATTTCAGATTTCCCTCGTGAATGAAAGCCAGCATGAATGAAGCCGGCTTTGTCYGCACTTGCGCTGTGGATATGCACGAACTCCAGGAAGCCCAGACTTAATTTGATCTGAAAACCCCCCCAGCCAATGCATTTTAAAGACAGAACCACAAAGCCAATCAATAGGGAYCATTCAGATACTCGCTGTCAGAGGCTAAAAGAAAATGGATACCGAGAAAGCCATAACTATGATAAATTTGGGCGCTGCTTCTCTCTGACTAATGTAGGCACTAAAACACTCCATGAATATCCTGCTTTGAAACGTGTCATATTTCTGAGAGGCCAATCAATCTCAGGTTCTCTGTSGACCACATTAAAATACATTTGTCACTGTAAGTTTATGAAATATTGATGGTGTTTTTTAGGGGGGTGTGAGGAGGTGGAGAGGTGGATCAAAAAAAGGTGGGGGGAGAGCTACTTTAATGAATTATCTTTAGGCTAGAAGGAAAAGAAGAAACAAATGTAGGTGCTTATTGTGGATGAGGGTGAAAAACAGGAAACAGAATTGCTTACTGAAGAAAGACATTTGTTGGATTAATAGGAAAGATCACGTGGGTGAATACAGAGGCACTTCAGTTTTTCAAGCYCAATTTGAACCAGATTTATTATTTTATTAAACTTTTAACTTTCTAASTTTGGTATTTAGTGAAAAATAAAACCAGAGCTCCCTTAATGACAGTCACAGAGGGGAAATCAAAAGTGTGTCTGTGTTCCAGAGGGGAGCAGGGTTTCGCTGCACCAGGCACTGCATCATGTTTATGCCTAAAAGAGGGAATGAGCCCACACGTGCCAGCAAACCTCACCAAACAGACACACACATGGAAAAGAAATTGAATGAAACAGAAATACCGAGAAAAACCACCTTTCCTACTGATGCATCCRCACACACTCAATATCTGACATTTCTCGGTGTTTTTCACCAAGAATTTTTCCAACTGAAGCAATTTGCCATCAGAGTAACTTAGAGACCAGAAATTAGCAGGAGGAAACTGGGGACCAAATGGGAATGGGAATCAATGTCACACAGAGTAATTAATTTCAGATTATAAAGGAAGCCTGTTGCAGATCCGAGCTGGGAGCCCAGGGCTCTCCAGACAAGGCCACTCCACCTTTCTGTAACCAAACTGTGAGCACCCTAATGCCATCCCCAGCTTTCTGCACCAGCTCCACTCGAGTCAATAAAGCTATTCACAAGTGTAAAGTTAAGCCTGAGCTTAAATCCTGGGGTACTGTGATCTATGTTTGTAAGTCGAGTGTGGGAGCAAAGCTAGTTTGTGTAAATAATTGGAAATTGGGTCATTTTTCACCATTTCTGTCAAGGCAAAAAGCAGTTTTTTTCAGATAAGAACAGCAGCAGCATTCACCAAGGGAACAAAAAGTAAATCCTCATATGCATTTTTAACTCACAGATGCTAAACTTTTTGGTAAAGATATTACACTGTGTCTGTAGGAAAAACACTCTTAGGCAATAAATAGCACATTTTGCTTTAGTGATGAATTGCAACAAAAATAAATTGAAGCAGAAGCATAAAATTTTTCATTTTTCACAAATCTGGAAAAATACGAACTTTCTATTAGTTYTGGCCAGTGGCCCAAACATCTTCCCTTCAGCTTTTAGGTAGAACCTCACTCTTCTTACTGAAATTATCCAAACAGATACACAGGTCTATCCTCTATTTCCTTTGCCTCAGTTTAGGTATTTTAGCTATAATAAAAATGTTTTTTAAGCTGACAAATTGTGAAAGTTTTTCTACCTTCGCCCCAGCAATTTCAGCCAAATTGAAGACTTCCACATGCATGGAGGGCAGAAAGAAGGAAGCATTTTGTTTCCCCATCCATTTGAAGCACATTTAAACATTTCAGCACTTTCTAGAGAAGCAGAGTGATTTGCTAGAGAGTTTAATATTGAATTACACCTCCTGCACTGCTACAGCACTTCTCAAGAACAGAAGCTCAGGTGCCCAAATGCCTAATCTTTTCCCCCAATAGCTGCAGCYCTTGATTAAAGTATTCTTCCCAGCATTAACTGCAGTTCCCTCTCTCCACGATGAACAATACAGTCAACATAAATACAATTATTTTCTTTTCTCCATCCTGCATCTTAACCCAGAAAGTCGCAGGTTATTATTTTTCTCCACATCCCTGTAGAACACACAGACCCTACTCAAGGGCAATGGCTGTATTATGTCAGGCGTTGAGCAAACAGAAAATAAAAAAGAGAATTATTTTAGTTTTGATTTTTTACACTCAGTAGAAATAATGTTTGGGCTTAAATTTGTGTCAGTGTGAGCCAATGACCCCCCTGTGCAGTCACAGCAGAATTCACCTCAGGGCTGTGCTGACACCACTCAGTTAATTACAGATATCACCAAGAATTGGTATTACCAATTTAAGTATTTTCAAATGTTAAATAGACTTCGAGAAGTTTAGGAGAGCAAACTGCAYCTGCTGGAGTTGAGGCAAGAAAACAGCAAATCCCACTTTATYTACCCTATAGCCAGACCCTGTGCCTACAGTGCAGACATCTTAAAAAAACATTAAAAACCATGTAGATGTTGGGATAAAATTCAGTGTTCCAAGTAACTAATTTATCCAGTGGGCACAAAGGAARCAAGACATACCCTGAAAGTAATTTAGAATTTCTTCTTTTTTTTTATTTGGAATTTTTACTCTTTTTGGGCAAGATATTCATTCATACCACTTCAGATGTGAGATAAGCCATACAATTAGCCTAGCAAGGAAAAAATAATATGGAAGGAAACTAGGAAAATCTCAATAAATTAGTCACTATTTAAATATTGAATATTCTTCCTTTGTTCAGGAAGTGCCTGTCCAACGGAAACTCTCCTGCTCAAAATTGGTGTCATCTTGAATGCCAAAAAGGGAAGAAAAAGTCATTTATGAAACAATTAGAAATAAGGCTTCAGCCTTGGGGGTCTTCCTCAGGGCATGGTGAAACTGGGACACAGCAAAACTAAACAACATCCTGTTCTTCTTTAGCCTAAGGAAGGCCCCATGGCCAAAATGCCTTCTCCAATCTAATTTTGTACTTCTGACAAACAGCTTGACCCTTCCCCTGCTAATTACTGCTCTGCAGCTTGTGACTCTGCACCAAGTTTGTCCCTTCATTTTTAGAGGTCACACACACCACGTGAAGCATTTCCCCAAACCACCTTCAAATCCCACGTCCTCGTCGATGTCTGGAGCCATCAGCCTCGAAATGTTCACTCTGGGAGAGGAGGGGAGTGATATAACTGACTCTCCATCCCTTCTGCTGCCACACCAACTCTCCTGGGCAGCAGGATGAAATGCTGCTGGGCAGGAGTTTGCATARCTGGATAGGACCAGCTCGGGTGGAAAGCAGAGGAGGATAGGGCGCAGCAATTTGAGGATGTCATCTGTAAAGAGGAAGAATGGTTTCTGTCACACGAGTTTATTGCAGCCCAGAAACGTCTACRGCAACTGGGGGCACATAATGTGATGTGCAAGGCTTTTATGAAYGGCACCCTTGTGGCTTCTTGTCAGAACTGAATCTGAAGTGATGACAGGACATTTGTAAGGAGTCTTTCCTGGGATGCTGAAGGACTTCCATAAGGGATCATCTTGAAGATGGGGCTCCTGAGGCCTTCAGTCAAGAGGAGTCCTTCCAAAAAGCATTGAAGGTTTTTGGTAGAGAGCAACAAGGAGAGACACCCTCAGAAATACTGAGGGACCTGAAGTGCAGGGTTTGAGCTCTTTGTGTATCCCAGAGCCACAGGAATGAGGGGTTCAGGGTGACAGGACACTGCAGGCAGAGGTTGGGGATAAACCAGCAAACCCTTCCTGCTACTGACAACATCGCTGGCAGAAGCATGGCAATAATTTGTCCATTGCCTGATTAGCTTGATTCACCAGGTTTGGTGTAATTTCTGTCCACTTGAAAGTTTTGGAAGGATTATAAGAAACCAAGGAGGCTGCAGAGGGCCCTTTCTCCCAGGCATTGCTAAGAGTGGGTGTGCAAGATGTGCTTTACCCCTGCTCAGCTCCAGCTCACACAGACTGAGAGATTTCAGCACAGCAAACTCYTGCAGCACCTCAGCTGGAGCTGCAYATCCACCTTCTCCAGCTCCMYACACCCAGCAGCTCCTGCAGCTTGAGGRGTCCCAGCACTGCAGACCCAGTGTTCACACATGGGCTGGGAAGCAGCTGATGAGAAAATTAATAATGGCTCAGACAAAGGTATTGATACACTTGGACATTTTGTATTTTGGGKTTTTTAAACAATGATTAAGAAGGCAATCCATTGCACGTTCCAGTATTGTAATATTTGTTGGTGCACCCTGCCTCAAAAAGCTGGTGAGCACTTGTACCCTGTCYGTAGAAGAATTCTGCTCTCCCTTTAGGACACAGAAAAAGCCTGTATTCCAATCTGCCAGAAATATTGCCATTCCAATCTGCCAGAAACACTGCCAAACTAGAAATCATAAAAGTATGAAAAGCATTCTCCTTGCCCTTGGTATGAGTGCTGGAGAAGAGCATCTGGCAGCAGAACCTTTTCCAGAGCAGGGAATTCATCCTGCAGGGGCTTCAGCTCGAGCTGCTTCCACTCAGATGAGGCAGCTCCAGCATAGCTGCTCCCAGGAATTGTTACTCATCTCTCCCTGGTATCTTCAAAATGCACTTGAGGGTTTTTTTTTTTYCACYTCTCTGCACYCTTGTGCCTCTCTTTGGCTCCTCACCATTTGACATCAGGCTSACTCTCAGTTTGACAGCATCCCTGTTTCCAAGGATGTCTCTATCTGAACTTGCTGGAAGCTGTACAGCATYCCATCTTCTTGAAAACATGTTTACTCCAAAAAGAAAAAAAAAATTAAAAAAGGATGAGCCTGTATGAAAGACTCAGTTTWAAAAAACAGCAAAAATGAAAGTTTTCATCCCTGGTTCCACTGRTGAAATCAGTGTGAGCCTGCTTAGAAACATTCCCAGTCTAGAAAATGAATTTAACATTTGCCACTATCACTGAGAGGTGTGATGACCTGCTCCTTGGTGTTCCTGGAGCAATTAGAGTTTGGGTGAGAGACCACAAGGAGAAAACAAAGACTTCTCCAGTGGGTACATTTCTGCTGTGCCCCAGAGCAACACCCACAGGGGATTCAAAGCTGAGCAATAGGAAGGGAAAGGCAATGAGACAACATGGTTTAAAAAATAAAACAACAAAAACTAAAAGAAAACAAAACAAAACAAAACCCCAAGAAAACCAACAAAACAAAAATCCAACAAAACAAAACAGAAAGCAAGTTACCCCGCTACTGTTAACAGGAACAAAAATCCCTTCACCTTTTCAGTAACTGGTGCCTTAAATATTAGCCCTGGATTGTAACTTTGGGGTTGTCTTGGTCTCGCTTCCCAAAACGTTCCCATAATTAATTTGGTTTTTCACCCTCACTCTGGCAGAAACGCTGGGCTTTGAGGCACAAACACTTGGTGCCAGGCAGGTGCCAGCCATCCCTGCTCGGCTCCATTCAAAGCCATCCTTTGGTGGCACCGCTGTCCCCAGGATCCACATGGCAGTGTCCTTCCTAACCGGCCCCACGAGAACCTGATTTTAAACACAAGCTGCATTGCCTTTAATTGAAACTTTGGGCATGGARAGTTGATTAATTCAGACAGCGAGAGCAGCGGTGGCAGGAGCTGCCCTGGGGCTGAGCTGCCCAAGCTGCCATTAGGTGCTGTTACACTTAATTGTGGCTGAAGCCAACCCAGGGCTTGATCACAATTCTTCCACGCTAAATCTTCCCTTTGACACGGTTCTTTTTGTTGGAGGCAGATACTTCAAATAAACTCGCACGGGCAGAAGTATCTGAAAAYCAGGGGTTTTACAAGCAGAGGGAATTACCAATGCAACTCATAGAAGAAAGATTAAAGCCAGGAGAAATCAAACTGTCATTAATTCAGCAACTATATTTTGTATTTTTTTTTTCACCGAACACTCAGACATTCAACTGACCGGGACCATCAAGTTCAATAATGAATATACCCTTGAAAACTAAATTGTTTAGGGACTATCAGAGGATGCTCAAATAGCTGTAGGTACACAAACAATAATTTAAAAGAATGCTGGTCAAAAAAATCCTGTTTAAAAGTTAAAAAAAAAAAATTAAAGACATTCTAAAACTGATAAAAATAGGCTAATAGAATAAACAGAATATCAGCAGACAATAACTAAGCAACGTATTATAAAGAAGCAGTACCAAAGCCCCTATATGCAGGCATTCATTCATTGCTAAATACAAACATCAAAACTACTTCGAGACACTGAAAAAGCAGGAGTTTTTCACAGATACTTGTTGAAACAAAAGGCATTGGTGTGTGTAAACATCCCCTAAATGCTGCAGCTGGATCAGAGTTTAACAAACAGTTGTGTCTCTCCTTAAGCAACTGCGTCGTCTGCACAGTCTTCGGCTGTCTGCCAAAGGTTAAAAAAAATTTTAAATAAAATTAAATCAACAGGTCAAGATAACAGAGACCAAAGGGTTTTAAAGGAACCAGTGCATTGTTAACTTTTTAATATATCGTGGCAAACAACCTCATAAATGCCAAAAGTTGCAGGGTTGCCAACATAATTTCCATTTGAAAAGAGGGATGACTCCAGAGCAACGTGGACCAGCTAGTCTAGCCTTAATAACCGACAAAACAATAAAAGATTTATTCATGAACTATCAATAAAAARCTGCATTCTAGAACTACAATTGTGATGCTTCATGGAAAAATGGTTTAAAYGAACCACGCTTAAATTTTTTTGGACAGAATACAAGACTCATTGATAGAAGCAGCTGTGATAATAAAGTGGACTTGGACTTCTCCAAGACTTCTGACTCAGCTGTACCTAAATTCTTCCTCAAAGCCCCATGCTCTGGTCATTAAATAAGTGGTTTAGAGACTGACTTCAAACTGTAGCTGTTAAAGGAGAGTTACCAGGGAGCACAGCRAGAACCAACCTCAATCCAACCCTGTTCAAAATTCTGTAAAGGYTGTAATGAAACTCCTGGTCAATAAAGTCAACAAATGACAAAGACTGGAGCAAGGGAAAGTTCTGCTTCTTTGGAGACTGATATCAGTAATGACAAGACAGTTATTAAAACAAAGTATGAGTTTTTGAGGGCAAACACTTCTAAAGAATATTATTCCTTATAAAGCCACACCTCCCATGGGGCCATTCAGCCTGCACCCAGATATTCTTACAATTAAATCTTCTTTCTCTCAGGTTTGGGCTATGAGTCTCCAGCCAGGGCAGAACTGTTGGCACTTTCCAGCAACATTCCCAGAAAACAAGGGCAAAATGAGTTCACACCTTAGACAAGAATCCCAGGAGACCTTAAACTGTGAAAAATCCTGATTAATGCATTCACTGCTTGCTTATTGAGTGTGTGCTCATACAATCCTGTGTCCCCTCCCAGAGCCTATGAACAGTATTATTAATTAGCAAGATGGAAGTAATGCAGAATGRGATTTACTGACAGTCCCTGAAATGTTAATATTTAGTTCAAACCCCCCTCTTAAGCTGAATGAAATGCCAGCGAGGGTGAAAGCAGCACGCTCAGTAATAGATGTAAAGCTGGATGTAAACAAGTGACTTATGACTGGAAAAGGGGTAATTGGATGCTGTTTCAAGTTCTCATTTTAGCTTTTTTGCACAACACTTTTCCTGTGCAACCAAAGCAGGCCGAGTGTCCCAAGTCTCCACAGGAGGCAGGTTCCAGTCTGGTTTTATGTCCTGCCAGGCCCTTCATTTAAACATTCTCTGATCCAGCACAGACAGGAATTAAATGCAGCTGCTCTTCTGGTGAGCCTTAGACTCATAAATGAATGTTTGAGTGGTGTGATGGAGGACCATATTTAAGATATACCAGGTTAGGTGTCCCCATGGCTTTGTGCAGACACCAGCCCCTGGCAACAAGACAACCAGCTCAGACAGAAGGGTGCTGACTCTGCTTTTACACTGCTCCTCCACCTCAAAAACATCTGACACATGATTGTAAACTAACCTAGATGGAAAAGATCAACTTTTTGTTCCAATGCACTGAGCACAAGACCAGGAATCCATTTTCCTTGGCCTATTAAAAAACACAGAGTAGACACTGTGCCACTGGAGCTTTCTGTGATCATTCCAGAATGTAACCTAGTATTTCCAAATTCCTCACTTCAATATTTCCCTCTAGAAAGCAAGAGTAATYGCTTTCTTTTTACACAAATCTCATTGCTACCGTTGCTACAACACTTGAAGGACATAAAAYTGCCCAGTGTCAGTGCTGCTCTAGACATGAGTGACTGAACTCCCCTGGATTTTACTGCAAGGCAGAAACACCATTGCTCTGCCAACTTCCCCTGCTATATTCAGTCACAACAACTCACGTGGTTGTAAACAGGTAACCAGGGTTACCTGTAAACAGGTTTTGGGCTCCCATTCCCCCAGGAGAACAAATCAGTGGTGTGCACACCCACAGGGACTGCAGGCTCACCCTGGGAGCTGCCCCAGTAACACCAAAGGTTTCTCTCTCCTCACTCACCTGGTTTGTAGCCCAGGGCTTGCACCAGCCATCCAGGCAGCTTCCTCTGCCTCAAAGCCAAGTCTTCCCAGGTATCAGCATCATCTTTAGTCAAACTATCTGATATCCATCAAGAAAAGCCCATTCTAATATTTCAGATCTAGTATACTTTTGGGTGAGGGTGATAAATAAGAAGCAGGTAAGTTCTTCTGTTTGCTGCATGTGGAAAGCATTTATACTTTGCACTGATTATCAGAAATAGATAAAATCTGCTGAGCAGGGCCCTCTCTGGCAGCATCCTGCCTTTCCTCCTRATCCCTGTGTGCTGGCAGCTTTCACAGCTGACCCTGCAGTCTGTGTGGAAAGGTTAACACCTGCGGGAACATTGGCCCACCCTTTTTGAGCAGCCCATTCAGTTTGGTAACACAATTCAAAGAGCTCCACGGCAATTTTACTCCGGTTTCTTGGGTTACCGAAAGGGTTATTTGGTTGGGGTATAAGTGGGGTTTTTTCAATGCAAAAATCAGTTTGCAGCTCCACAGCTCCTCTTGCAAAGCTCTACATGAGACCACTTAGCCAAACACAGCCCACTTTCCAAAATATTTCCAAAACCTTTGACTGGTGCAGATTGGAGATTCCCGGTGCCTACACTGTTCTGGAGGAGAGGGCAGGCAGGTCAGGGGGCTTCAAGGAGAAGGAACTGCTGAAACCCTCACTAAGGTCCCCATAAACATTCCCCGTGGACCTCATTACACATTTGAGCAAACATTACCTTCACTCACACAGCTAAATTTCCTGTTTGCTTGGCTGATCAATTCCTCATCAAATTTTAATGTGGGGTTCAGGCCGTCTGCGGCGTTTTAATTAGCCCGAAGATTGCACAGCGTTGGAGGCAAAGCTCAGAACCATGGAACACGGGRAGGTGGAAGGGGGTGGAGGAAGAGCTGCAAATGAAGAGCTAATTAGCTCTTGTTATTAGGCTAAGCCTGCTCTCTAGTGGTCACATCGCTTAGAAAAGGCAGCACGGGATAAGCCTATGGAAAACGGAATTTAAACCGTGCCTGGATTCCTCTCCATCAAATATGAGGGGGAAATGCACTCTGTATCTTGTTTACCCCTGCTGCTGAGCTTCCAGCTTTCTTGCCCCACAAAGAGCCCTGGTTTTTCCCCCTACCCCAGAATTGTGGGGGTATTTTCATTGGTGCTTTGTTTTGGCAGCAGGGCAGAGTGCAATRAACTGCAGTTATTTAACCAGACACACCGTGCTCCAACCCCCACAAAGCTTTGAGTGTTCTTCATCATTCAATCTGTGCACCCCTGTCCAGAACCAGCCATCCCAAATGGACACCAAAGGTCCATGGCACTGGCCAGGATGGTTTTTGACCTGCWGCTGGCTGCTCCAAGCCTGGAGTTCTCTGCATTTTGCTGTCATTACCTGTGAAGCTGCTCGTTTATCTGAGTTTATCTGCATCCTGAAGGCAGTCACTTCATTTTGACCCCCACTACAACCAGGGTGAATAAACTGAGTATCCAGCATTTCTCCCACCCTCAATATAAACAAGATATATCAAAGGTACACTGAAATGTAAGTCTTATATCAGTGGTGTTTTTATCAAGCAGCACTGCTGGGTTTCACAGCCTCCTGAGAAGAGCCTGTACCTGTTTCCCAAAAAAAATACATGGGGTGTGTAAGACCAGAGCAGTTTTCCACAGAGAAAAATCAGTGATTTTATCAGCAGAAGTTGCTGTGTGGCAGGAACCTGCTTCATCCCAAACCCAGGCACTGCCAGCCTCAAGTCTGGGTAGCTTGATATGAACTGAACTATACAGCCAAACTTCTCCAAAATCCACCTGGTTTTCACCCAGGCTGGAAAAGTTTAACTTATGTAAGAATCTGCACAGACTTTTTGAAAAGGAGAGAAAAAAAGGCGAGATAAAAGGGCTGAAAAGAACTGAAAATTAAACAAATTTCTTATTTCCTTGCAGCTTTGAAATGGTTATTTTAAGTATTAATCTGCACACTGCAACAGCGATGGTTGTATTGAAAACAGCTGCTCGTTTCAGACAAACAGTAAACTATACCCAATTCTGATTTGCTTGAAATGAGAAGTTCTTTCAGACCTTAWGAATAACACCAGCATCTGCAAATGCACCTATTTACCACAGAGACACTGCAGCATGTAAAGCTGCTGGTGCTGCAAGAAATAGCCAGTCTCTATCATTTACAGAACAGATACCAGACCAACCCAACAACTGTACATTTTCAGGCTCAAAGTATGGATTTTAATCGCATATATCCATTAATTAATGGCAGGATGTTCAGTTTCAGTCTGACAGGCAGAAGATTTGCACTATTACATGGAAAAGAGCAGAATACATACTTAACCTGAGTCTAACCTCCCTGCAAGAAACCTAGATGCACTTAATTTAGCAAGTACAAATTAATTAGTATTATTAAAATAGCACTTAGCACCAGGCACAGGCAGACTGCTAGTATTTAAAAAACACATTAGYTGGTCATCATAATCTCCATGCCTAACAAGGCCTGCACCAGCTAAATGCTCTTTTTATCTCCAAGCAGAAACTGCAAACTAGAAGTTTACCAAAAAAATCTCTATTTCTAAGTAGTGGAGTTTTAACACCCCAGAAGATTTTGATCCCATACTTTAGTAGAAAACCTCTCCAGTYTGGAAAAACAAGCAGAACAGGACAAGTCAGAAAGGACAAATATCACTTTATTCATAGTTAGAAAAAGATTAAGAAAGAAACATTGCTAACTAAAAATGAATTTACAAGACCAGGAGGTATTTCTAGGAGCAAATGCATCATGAAGCATTTTTCTGATCCATTCCTAATCCTTTGCAATATTTCCAAAATCYTTTTTGTTACAGATTATGTCAAGCWGTGCAGCACCTTTGCTTTGCTTCTCTTCCAGATTTCACAGATAATTTTCAYCTGTGTTTATTTGGATTTCCCTTGCAAAGAAAAAGCAACTATCCCCAGGCTTCAGTCATTTTGTTTAAAAACAAAAAGCCAAAAGAATCCGCATGTAAGTCAATACAACTGTATTAGCTCCCACAGTATGGTGAACGCCTGAAAATCCACCAAAAAACTTTTATTGTCCTGTTAATGAGCCTTTATGTCAAAGAACTTTACAAGCCAGGTTTTAGCTCAAAAACTTTCCAAACCTGCACAGTGCAGACAAAGGCATTTCTGCCCCAGAACCCTCAGAGAGCAGGATCTGACCCTTTAACTGCTGCTTGTTCCCACCCCAAATGCCCCCAGAGCTGCTGTACATCAGCCCCCATTTGAGACAATCGTGTTCAATTCAGACTCCCACCAGCTTTGTGGGGTTTCAGCTGCTGGATAAGGAGAAACCCCCTGTTTCTCACCAGAAATCCTATGGGATGCTAATGGCTTTAGCCCTGTGCTTTCAGCCAGCTATGGGATCACAAGTGAGGAGCCACAGATGTCAGGATTTTTAATAGTGATGAATGCACTGCAGCCAGCTCTGCTGCCACTCTGCTCCACCATGGCAAACACTCATCACTGAGCCAGAACTCCTTCCTCCAGCTCAGAGCTCAGGGGCTGACAGAAAACCAAAAGGTTTYTCTCAGCCCCCAAAGCCAGCCCCAGCATCAGGATGAAGCAGGTGTCATTTACTGCAGGCAGCTTTCATTTCCAGAGGGTTTCCACTGTCAAGAGCTCTCCCCAAATCAATGTTATCAATCCCCCTTGTAATTTTACAAACTTCAAAGGGTTAAGACAGCAAGCACATTTATTGACTTGGTGCTTCTTGGTGGGCTCAGTAAAGCATGACTGATTAGAGCCCAGTTCTAAAGAGCCCAGCTTTGTGAGGCTGGAATAAATGGGAGTCTGTCAATAACTCAGATCCAGGCATATTGACATAGTTTACAGCCTCAATAGGCAATTAACACTTTACAGTGGATATTACCCAGTGGCCTCCCCATGTTTTACTGCACATTTTCTGCCGTCAGCTGCAATATTGAAGGTTTGGAATAAAAATGATATTGGAYAGACAGCACCTTTTTTCAGCTGCACAAAGTTTTTTTTCAACATCTGGGAGAGATCATGGTTTCATTCCTCTTTATTCATTCTCTCACACCCCTTGTTTCACTTTCTCTGTCATTTACAGTTCCTAGCTTGCATTGGTGAACTTAACAAACTCTGGTCACTGAGTAATTAAACGTGTTACATGCCAAAACTCTTTAGGGAAACCCCGAAAAGGGTGACAACCCCAGCTTTTTCTCCTGCTATGGGAGAGGCTGAGCAAGTTCACCAAAAAACGCCTCTTTGGCAGACAAATTACACTGACAAACAAGTGAAAMTCATCCAGGAGCATTTAAAGCAGAAATAGCTAAAAAAAGATTTCACAATCATCTCTTGTAGCCAGGCCCAAGACTGGATCCCACTTTGATCAAAACAGAACTGCAATACAGCTCCTGCTAGCTACACATGCACAGAAAAATAAAAAGAGAAAAACAAATCCAAGGTGTATTCTTACTTGGCTCCCAATCTGTTTTGCCCTAGTGAAACACAAAATTAGCATTTTGACACCCTTATCAGAGTCTTTTAGTTCTGTGCCAATGCCTGGCCATCCTCTCAGTGAAGAAATTGTTCCCAMAATCCAATCTAAACCTTCCCTGGTRCAACTTGAGGCTGTTACCTGGGATAAGAGCCTGACCCTCCCCAGCTGCTCCCTCYTGCCAGGGAGCTGCAGAGAGTTGTTCAACCCTTTTTCCTTTAGACTGGCTGGTCCCCACCACATTGGGGCTCCAGACCCTCCCCGAGCTCCCCTATCCATCCCTGGGCACTCTCCAGCATCTCAACACCTTTTATGTCAGCCCAAAACTGAGCTCAGCATTTGAGGTGTGGCCTCACCAGTGCCCAGTGAAGGGGGCAGTCACTGCCCTGGCCATGCCATTGCTGACACAAAGATCTGAAACACAACAGGAACGCCAGCCTAAACTGGCACCAAACCTCACCCCAGGGCTGGGGCAGAACAGCACAACCCAACCAATTCACAACAACCCYGATATCCAACCCAAAAKAACTYTTTRTGAACAATAAAGATGCYACTTACTCCARAACAAAACTTTYGAGAAGAAWCCTCGGCARTCTCTTRCAARYTCTTCAGAGSMAGGAGTGGCACTGAGRGAGGAAATAGGYAYSCTGCAAACTGRCTCCAGCTKCTCCTCCTTCCCTCATTCTGCAGGGAAAGGCAGAACAGCCCCTCAGGAGCAGGATCCACACCTGACTAAAGTTTTTACACCTGACCCAAATGGTGCACACCTGACTAAAGGATCCACACCTGACCCAAATAATCCATACCTGACCCAAGTGATCCTCACTTGACCCAAAGGATCCACACCTGACCCCAGTGATCCACACCTGACCCTGTTTAGCAGGGGACAAGAACAGGCTGGGTGGGTGCCTGTGGGTGGTTGGGAACAGCACCAGCTGCCCCTTGTTTTTGGCAGTTTGGCCACACCATTGGCATTGGGGTGTGATGCTGTGCAAGCTGAACTCTGTTTGAAACACAAACCCAGCCCTGCAGCCTCCTCTCCTGGCTGCCCTGTGCTGTCAGAGCACAACCTGCCTCTACCCAGTCAAATACTACCCAGCTCCACGCTGGGGTGGAGAATTGTGCAAGGCTCACACGTGGGGTGAGGATAGAAYAGTTTGTTCTTTAAGGCTACACAAAGTTACAGGCTCAGAATGAAAGGGAAAATGCCTCATCATTGATTCCTACAAAGGCTCGAGTGAAATTACACGAAGATGTAACAGCAGCCACAGAATTCCCACAGGCACCATTTTCAGCAAGAAAAAGGAAATAATTTTCTCTGTCTGTGTCTCGCAGAGGATTCTCTCTCTTGCCTTTTTCTTTTAAGGGAGGAAAACTCTGTAGATCACAGATTACACAGCTGTGAGGGGTGATAGGGAATTGATCTTCATTTATCCCGTGTCCAGTAGCAAAAGACACCGGTGGAATTTTCCAGGAACAGGCAAGAAACAAACCTAATCCCCAATGGGCAATCTTTAATTTACCTGAAAATTATGGAAGATTTAGAAACTATTTTATAATAATTCATGTGTTTTGCTCCTCACTTTTCTGAATAGTGAAATACTACCTCAGTTGTAGCTTGTTTCAGATGGGCTGAATTTATCAAATAATTGAAATTGATACAGTGTATTTACATGAATCAGATRGATTGGCAGATGGATTTGCCATCAGCAGCTTATTTTGCCTCCAGCAATTACTTTTAGAGTGGAGAATTTAGAATTATTACCTGTTTAATGGAAACCTCGGACAAGGATAATGAAAGACTAAGTCAYCAGGGTTAAGAGAAGGAGCAATACAATTTTTCAAGGATGTCTGGAGTGCCTTGGAACCCTTGGTTCCTTATCAAAGRTTCCCTACACACATCAGTGATGTTTAAACACAGCTTTGCTCACCTAAGGAGGATGAGCTGGGTCCTGAGCCAAGGCCAGCACTAAACTACAGCCAAGCTGCAACACTGTCTTGTGTCTCCCAGCCACAMTGCCCAATTCCATGCAAGAAAATAGATAAAAGAACCAGGAACAGGATTCAGTGATGCCAACTGGATGTCTGTGATTGCTGGGTATCCCCTTTGAACTCCTCTTGAGGGAYTGAAATGGAATTACTGAGGCTTTCTTGCCTCACCCTGTCCCTCCATGTATGTGGATTGGAGTAGTTTAGAGACACATTCTAAGAAATACAAATTAACATGGAATCCTCCAGGCTGA
>NW_026623570.1:548712-550665 GCF_030028575.1 Malurus melanocephalus
AAAAAAAAAATTTAAGTCACCTTTCCAAAGGAGGAAATGATAAATAAGATAAAAAGATAAAGAGGTAAATAAGCACAGTCCCAAAGATGAAACCAGCCATTTCTGTCTGCCATTTCTACAAGTCCAACAGAAAAAGCACCCTGGCAGGCTGTTGGGAGAGTTCTAGGTACAGCTTGCTACAGAAAACAAACTACAACCTTTTCCAGAGCTGCTGCTTGAAAAACACCACCACTTCAAACCCTTTGTCTTCAGTGACTGTCAAAAATGAAATACATACACAGAAACATATGAGCCATATGCAAATCACACGCTTTCTCCCAAGCAGGCACAATCCTGGAATTCTCCTGGACCTGAAAGAGGCAAAGAGTTTGTCAGGAAATAAAGACACTGTCCAGGCTAAGGATGGACAGGCAGCTCTGACCTTAGAGACTCGTGGTAGTTATTTCATCTACTAAAAGAAAAAAAAATTTCCAAACACTGACAAAACCATTGTCCAAAATTTGCTGTGAGTTTGCCCTGGTGTTGTTCCTCCTTGGGCCTTGTTTGGGGCAGCAGGTGGTGTCCCCATCCTGTCTGGCAGCCTGAGCTGTGACCCTGGCGTGGTGCTCTGCCAGGCAGCCACATCTGGCTGCTCCTCTGATCTCCAGTCCTGTGGTTTCCTCTGTGATGTGGCAAAGCACGTGGCCCCCAGTGCATCTGTATAATTAATGTGAGGGGGGAAATATGAGCAACAACAGAAAAAGAAAAGAAAAAAAAACTCCTCAAAGAACAGAAGCTCTTCGGGGTCAGCGGAAGGGCTGATAAAATAAAGATGTGGTGCAGTCACGGGATGGGTTTGCCTCCATGCATTGRGGTATTTAGGGGATGAGGAGAGCTCTGATTTCACCCTGTGCCACTGAACAAGTTCTCCATTTCTTGAAACATCTGTTTCACCAGTTTCTCATATTCTGCAAGCTCTGCAGGGCAGAGACATCCCTGTTTCTACAGATAAACTGGACCCAACAGCAATGTAGAAACAAAAATAAAGAAATCATCTGCCTCTTGCAGCCAGCAGGAGTTACCATATCAACAAAGTTTGTTTAACACTATTTGTTGTGTTTTGCTATAGTGGGGATTTTTGGGGGCTTTTTCCTGAGGTAAGTGGCAGGCTGGGCTTACAGAGAAAAGGGAGAAAGCAGCAAAAAGTTCAGCAGCAGTAAGAATTGTGACACTTGAGCTCTGCTGGTGAGATAAGCTCCTTAACCTGTGAAGCACCAGAAGCCAAACTGCAGTGACAGGAAAGCCCAAAGGCAGCAGTGACATCAGGGGACAGGGACTCCAGAGCCAGCAGCTCATTCCAGAGCCCTGCTCTGCTCAGAGCTTGGTTCTTTGTAATTGCACTGTTTGAAAACAGAAAGGAAAAAAAAAATTAAAAAAAATCCTTTTTCTCCTAAAGGAGAAAGGGAAATCCTGAGATTCAAAKGAAACTTGTCATGTGATTTATAATATTTATAAAAGCTTGTTATCAGGGAAGTGTTATATTAATTTCTTCCCCCTATACACACTGAAGGTCGTGGGTAGGCGATGAATTTCCACATTTTATTCTATAAACACTGCACTGCTCAAAACTCCCTSGTGACACTCTCCTTCGTGGGTATTTCATTTGTATTTGTTAAACTCTGAGTGTCATTTTGTTGCATTAATGGATACTTAACATGCTACCAAGTACATTTTGGGAAGCCTTTATTTCASAATTCCCATTATTATGGATTCATTTTCCTCTGAAAGCAATAGCCCCACTTGTAATGTATTCTTCTGGTATTAACATGCCTCTGCAAGTGGCCATAGGTGCTCAAGTGCAATTTATCATTAGTTAAATGAGAGTTAATGGACACTGAAAGTGCCACTTATTTTCTGAGTGATCCATTAACACACACAAAAAAAAAAAAAAAAAAAAAAAAAAAAAAAAAAAAA
>NW_026623570.1:550676-566832 GCF_030028575.1 Malurus melanocephalus
GTCTGCTCTGCACATGTAAAAATTGTTTTGATACCAGGGGTGGCCTTTAAAGCACTGTCTGAGTGGGTGAATATCTCAGGTCTCTGAGGGTGAGCAGCTGAGGGGGAAAAGGGGAGGAAAGACTGAAAGTTTGTGCTGGAAACACAGGAGAAACCAGGCAAAAGCAGGAGAGTGGGAAACGATTGCGTGGTGCCAGCCAGAGGTGATGTGGGCACTGTTTAATGAGAGGTTCTGAATGCTGGGTAACTTCTGGCAAACACCAGRATTCATTGGTGACTATTTAGAAAAAGATCTCGTATGAGTTAAACTAGTTTTTACCGTCACTACTCAACTGAGTTAGTTATAACCACACTAGGACTATGTTTCAGCATCATTTTTCATAAATTATCTCAGTATTAAATCAAAGTAGTTCTAAAGTGGTCAATGATACAGTAATTTTGAATAGTGAGGAGGAAGATTTTTCCTRGTATTCAAATTGGAGTAAAAGTGAAGAATGCTGAGCCTTGAGAAGCATTTTATCAAGAAATAAATCACTAAAATACACTTGATCATGGGAAACATGTTTCTTCACGTTATATTTCACAACTTTTCTTCAGAAGGTGAGACACAGGAAACCCAAACACCTGAGTTCTGCAGCAATCACGTCCCAGGTGCTGCAGCACCTCCTGCAGTGCCTCAGTTCAACCTGAGGATTGTCCCAGCAAGGAACTCAGGCCAAAAACTCACGGAAAACACTGCTAAACCTCTTTACAAAATTACTACACCTTCTTTCCCCACCCTGAAATTAGATGCCACCATTTCCCCCACAGACTCCCCAAAGTGCAGTTCACCTGGTTGGATGCTCTAAAATTCAAGAAGTCAGCAATACAAAAATCCTCCAAATTCCCAGCCCTGCATCAGGGTTTGCAAAGGACAGCACTCAGCAGAGCCACAGAAATGCAGAACTAGGACAGGTTAAAATAAAACCAGCTTCTATTTCATCAATTTTGCCTTAAGAACAGAGATACTTTGACATTATTATTCAGCAGTATTAATCCACTTGGATGTGAAAGACAAGCATAGATGCAGACTAACATTATTTCCAAGCAGGGGGTAAACCCCTCAATTTACCTAGATATATGTAATATACATGGACACATACACATGTATTTATATATATAATATAAATTATATATTTATTTATATATATATATAATAATTTTTCTATTCATATGTATAATATAATATTTATATATTCTTGTTATATATATTCTTTATAAATATATTTCTATTTTATTTATATATATCGTTTTATTTTTTATTTATATATATCATTTACGTATTTTTCTATTTATGAAAGAGGATCACCAAGGGGTACCACATCGAGCCAGGAGGAGCAGAGAGAAGGGGGATGTGGGTCTCAGCAGGTCACAAGGAGCAGATGGAAGGGAGATGCAAAGGCAGCAGAGATCTGTGCATRACAGAGCGAGGCAGAGGCAACGTGGRCCACACATTTTGCTGCTGTTAAACRCTTCCCACAGCTGGGGCCAGGCTCCCAAATTCCTGACTCCAGCTCTGTTCCTCTCTCCGATGAAGGTGAGTGTACAGCTCAACAGAGCGTGCTAAACAACTTCATAAACAACCTGAAAAGCAAAGAACTGAAWGCCTTTTACTTTCAAAAATCTGCTTTCATCAGTTTAAGGCAATTAGTTCAGGGAGATGATGATAAAGCAGTGAAGGTTGCTACAAGTGACAGCAGTGAAACTCCTGACACAGATATGGTACAGATTGCAGGAACAAATAACCCTCCCCATGTTTCAGAAATCACATCATCAACGATGCTTCCAGGCCCTGGAATTAGCTGAAGTAATCAGGAGCTGTTGGCAGCAGCCAGTTTCTTGGATTGCTTTTATTCTTCACTCCAGTTGTTGCTGTAAACCCCTCCCACCTGTAACAGCTTTCAGCTGAGTTTCCCTCTGTCTGTGGCTGAGGAGCATCCTCCCAAAATTGGTGTAAAAATCAAGGTCTTTGGGGGTTTTGCAGCCTCCTCAAGCACCTTGTGAGGCTCAGAGAGAAGCACAGCCCAGGGCCATGAGCTCAGCCCAGGCTGCTTTCTCCAAGGCAGAAAAAGTCCTCTTGTTTTGTTTCTATCAGAAATTTTAAAACAATAGGAAAACACTTAATTTGCCAGGCTTTTCCCCCAAAATGTGAATGCTGTCTTCCATTTTCTCAGCTCTCTGTGGTGGCATGGGGAGATCAGAAATGAGGCATGTCACTGGTACCTGAAGAGGGCTCAGTGGCAGCTCAGAAAATTCCTGATTGGTTATGAAATATCAAAAAAAGCAAAGCATTTCTGCAAAGATCCCTGAGATTTTCACTCCTTGGGGTCACCACACCTATTCCCTACAGTCATATTATCAGGCATCAAACTTCCACTTATCCCTTTACCCCAAAAGGCAACATTTGGAGGAATTTCCCCCGCACTGCTCAATCCTGTGTGATTTTTCAAAAGGAWTAGAGCTGTTCCCAGAATTTTGTACCCATGCAGACACAGCAGGATGGGGCAGAGGAGGGCAGGCTGCCTYTCCAGAGCYCCTGSAGWGCTGSTCYRAGCCAGCACATCCCTCCTGCAGMACAGCACGAGGCTTCCTCTGCTCTYTYGTGAAGGTCAGAGGGGTCCTGATGGACAGGAATTTTCCTCCCTCCCTGGCCCTGCACCTGGTTTTCTCCATTTGCCAATTATCAAATGAAGCAAAGCAATAAATCATCATCATCACCTCGGAGGCAGCCACAGCATCCCAGTTCTGCTCACACCAGGGCACATTTTGTTCTCTTTCCTTCTCTTTGTCACCACTTTTGATGGTTCACCTGTTCTGCAGCACCTCCAGATGACATCTCTGAGGCAGTCACAAGGATTTGTTTTTTTGCTTGTTTGGCTTTTTTTTTTTTGCTCTTGTTAAAACCCTTGAGGAAGTATCTAAACTGAGTTTTCAGATTAACTCCCACACACCAATTCCAAACCTCTTTTCTTCCTCCACAGAAGTGAAAAACAGAAAAGATAGTTCAGCCAGGCAGACAGGGCAGTGAATAAAACTCTAGGAGAGATGGAGCCCCAGCACCAGGGCTGTTAACTTCCATGATGAAAGTGGTTTAATGTCCAAGATCTTCCCCTTCTGCCCACAGACCTCACTTCAGTTCACTGCCCTCAGTTATTCAGGTATTGCTAGATACAAAATACAAAGAGAAAGGTTTTCAGTTGGGAAAAGCATTCAAAATCATCTCAAACTTGGTTTAGAGGTTTCAGTCCTATGTTTTTCTACCATGTTTGTAGAGAGAAAACCCTTGGAGTAAAACCTCTAAACCCTGACACTTACCTTGGGCCAACCTATGAATAACCAGCATGAAGTTGGGGTTTTTCATATTTTTGTATTTCAGAAGTTAGAACACAAAAGGCAATAGAAGAGGTAAAGAAAGTCAATATGAATATGCAAATATTTACAGATCATGGCAGACAAAGTCTRCAAATAAAAGATCAAACTCATGTTTCTGAGCTTGAATTTGCCTTCACATTTTGGCCTTATTGAGGTACGGTGAATTGCTTTCAACCTTGCCTTAGCAGCTAAGAAAGGTGAAAAATCTTACTTTTTCTGTGGATGTGAAGGGAGGAAACAAGTTCAGTAAATACCAAGATTCACTTTGTCTTAATGTCAGTGCAAAGGAAAAGAAAAGAGCCCAGGTTGTGGATATTGGGATCACAGCCCCTGACTGAACACACAGCTGCAAATATGAAAGAAATCAGAATATTCAAGAGAACTGAGTTCATCAAGTAATTTATAACATCACAGGCAAAATCCTTACAAAGAGAGGATAACGCAACAGGAATCTTGCTGCCAAGGGCCACAATTGCATCCAAGCAGTTTAATCGTGCACCAAGCCTTCATTTAACCTCCAGGTTTGGTCTTTTGTCTCTGCCCACAGGCTTTCTGTGCACAGTTGGACCATGTGAAGAAGCCTCATRTCCTTCTTCTAAAGGTGACAGAAAAAACAAAGTGGAGCTTCCAATTCTATTTTTTTCCCTCTCTTTTTGATGGGGAAATAAGAGCTGACTTTAAATTTGTCCCTTTTGTCTTCTTTTCCATGTGGCTTGTTTGTGGTTCAATTATTGTGATATTCTCCCTACGGACAGCAATGCTTGGGGAATCTGGTAATACTTAACAAAAATATAAAAATGAAAAGATCCTGTCTGCCAAGCAGAAAGTAATTAAGGGGCCTGGAACACAGAGGGCAATAAAGTTATTGAAGRGAGAGCATTCATTAAGCAAGATAAAGCACAGCAGGGCAGCAATGCTGGCCCTGTCCCTGTGCCCTACACAACATCAGGTGTCCAAGGGCTGAGCTGCCCTTTGGAGGCTCTGAGGCTGCMAGCCAGGAGCCAGAGGAGCAGAGCACTAATGAGTGGAAAGCCCAAACTGCAATCTCTCACTTCTCTTCTAAATCRGCCTTTGTTTAAATTAAAGTCCAGCAGCTGGCTGAGCAAATAATTCSCAGCAACATTCTTAGCCTAAAGTTGTTCCTCAATGTTCTTTTGCTGTATGAACTCTAGATTGGACGAAGAATGGCCCAGAGTTAAATTCATTGCTCTGGGTTAGAGCTGTGTTAACTCTGCCAGGCTGGTACAGCACTGCCTCTGCTTCTGAACAGGTACAAAACTGAGCAACAAAGCAGAAAWAAACTGCTCAGCTCCAACYTCTTTGTTTAAACAAGTTCAGTTTCTTTCAGCATGCACACAGAAATCCTTGCCTTTGTGTCTTCAGGAAAGCTGCAGTAACTCAAACTCCCCAGAAACCTCAGGAAACATTTACTGTGTGACACCACAGCTCTAACTCTGGGGCATGCCAGCTCCCACCCCAGGAGCTTCTGCATTTCTTTGCTAACTGAAAAGATCTCAGGTCCGTGGTGGAGACCTTCAAAATCATCTGTTTTTATCTAAAACTTTCTCTGAAGTGACAGTGGTTGTCACTGCAGTTTCGTTTTCCTGTGTTGCCACAATGCAGGAAATTGTTATTATTCCCACTTCACAGAGACAAAGAAAATTATCCCGTTCAAAGTCCCACAGAAAGCATGTGGCAGGAATGGGRGGTGAAGCCAAGTCTCACAGCCTTTGTCATACCCTAATTCCTGATCTCCTTCATCATGACCTAAGAAATTTGGGGATTTTTTTCCCTTTGTTTCTTTTTCTTCCTGTCCTCAGAATGCATTTATGTTTTATTTTAAACCTTTTCCGCTCAGCCCTTAATGCTCAGAGCATGATTTGAACCACAAGCACACGACTCCAGGACTTACCACTCTCTGATTATTTCTCTCAATTCTTGCCAACTGGTTGCAATGCCACATTTGTATCCCATACCCATCTAAAATGCTTACACAACAGGTAACATGCACATAACCAAAACCCTGGATTAAATAAAAAGTATTTAAACTTTTGGGTAAACCCACCAGGACTAGTTCAAAGTTACAGCACACGTGATAATGTCAGTGTTTAATTACAGCCCACMATAACCTCCTCTGGTTTGCTGGTTTAAATATTTTCATAGACCATGCTCAGGAGCTTCTGGGAACACGTGAACAGATGATGATGATGATTTTACTGACAATAAATACACGTTAGTAAGACTTAATTTGAACTAAAGACAAAAAGTGCAGCTGGACATTGATCCCAATGGATATCTGCTACTGGAGGGGGCAGATCCCATCAGAGCAGYCCTGTCATGGGGCTGCCTCAGTTTCCCAAGCACATCCAGCCTGTGCAGCTGAACCTCGGGGTCTCTGTGCCAACAGCCACATCCTGGCAAAACAGCACTGGGGCTGTGGGGCTGGGCACACTGACAAAACCCAGGTGGAATGGGTTGTGTTGGTTTGCAGCCTGCTCTGGGAAAGCCAGGGAAGAGCCCACAGAGCTGAGAATGGACCTGGGACAAGGCTCAGCAGGGTTTGGTGTAGGGGTGAACACCATGGTGCTGGGGCAACCCTTGGTCTCGATGAGCTTGGAGCTCTTCTCCAGCCTTTGTGGCTCTGGAGATTTTGTGTGCACAAAAAGTACCTTGAACTCCTCAATTCCTGACCATGCTGCCTTGGATCAGGCATCAGAGTGTCTCACCTGARTCAGAAAGTATACTTTTTCCACCTAAAAATCAAGTATTTCCCATTTAAATGACCACTGCCATAACTTATTACAAGGCAGGGAGATGGAAATACGAGGAGAGTGTCTGAGTATATAAATAAAGCAGGAGTTTATCATAATTTATTTATAAAAACTATTTCTAATCTAATTCTTTGCATATTATCTAGGGGCAAGAAAGACGAGACAAAAAAAATGGTTCTTAATCAGGAATTGCCACATGGAGTGGTTTTGATTAATATGCAAAACATAGATTATAAATAGATTTATAAATAAATGATCAACTACGGCTGCTGCTTTATTTATCTATGGACTTGCAGAAAATTTGAAGGCTGAATTCTGATTAAATGAGAATCACCACTAATGGTGGACTGACTGGCTCAAAGGGACTGGTAAAGGAAAGTGAGAATATATTTGCATAGCACCTTTGATTCAGAAGAACTCCCAAGTGCTTTGCAGAATTAATATTATATTTTAGGGGTCACTTCATCCATTACTGAAATTCAGCCTCTGAGGAGGAGGGGAGATAACTTTCTGCATCTATTTCACCTTTCCTTGAAGATCTCTAAGCACTTTGCACACTAATTAAGCCTCCTATTGTGTCAATGCAATCCACTCCTCCTGCCAGTTGCTAAACCAATAAAACCTAAAGTACCAGGAATAAAACCAAGGAAAACTCATCAACCTGATAAAACTTCATTTCACTTTTAGATCATCAGGCTGAGGTCAGCTTGTTCCTCAAAAAGATGAACTCAGCTGAATGGCAGTGCAGATCCCAAATCACAATGTTTGGATCACTTAGGGGCTAGACCCATTGTGTCCAGTACCACACCCACCCAAGTTTCTCCTCTAAGAGCACCTTATCATCCCATCTTAGCCAAAAGCTCAGCCCCAAGGTTTGCAGCTCTGCATTCCCCATCCCTGCTCKGTCCTGCTGCGGAGTGTCCCACATCCCTGGAGTTCACTTCAGCCAAACCCCAAAGACCTGAGAGTTTGCAGATGCAACGCTCAGCTCATTCCCATCTGTCCCAAACCCATTCACCTGGGTCAGACTCCCCCCAATCCATCCAACAGCAGGGCACAGGGGAGTAATACATCCCCTGAAAGTGCCACTGAGTGGCTTCAGCCTCTTCTGTTTACCTTGCCTTTTAAAAATAACAAAGGCAAAGCATTTCTTTTCATATGGCAGGGCTGTCCTGCCAAGTCASTTTTCACAGCTGAACACTTCCCAAGGTGCCACTTCTGCAATTCAGGGCCTGGATGTGATCCCCTGAGCATGATGGATGGTTTTAAAATAAAGGCACTGCGAGTGGTACCAGCTGTCCAGGTGCTCATTGGATCAGCATGGCTGAGCCACCCCTCCTCCTCTTCATTTTCCTCCCTCTGAGGAGGAGCAGGAGCTCAGCCTKTGCAGGAGGAAGGCTTTGGTGGGARCAGAGACACAAGAGCCCAGCAGGTACAAACAGAGACATGGCCACACTGAGGTCACATCTCACCCAAATGCGAGCCTGCTTTCGCTGTGTCCACAATACCCTGCTGTCACATGGCAGCTTTCTGTGACTCCTTTCCAGTTCCCTGTATTTGGCCACCTCCTGTCTCATTTCTTCACCCCAATAAGCAGTAGCTAAGAGAAGAGGCAGAACAAAGGCAAAATTAATTTTTTTTTCTTCAAATAATCCAAGCTCAACCTCCAATGACACCCCACCCCCATATACACACTTCCTCCTGTGCTCATTCAGGTTTGCAGACGTCCCTAGAAAGGGATTTCWTTCTAAACCACCCTGTAAATTAACAGTTCCTGTTTGGAACCCAGACTATTGAGACCATCTTTAAACACCCTTTGCAGTCACCAGGGCCATCTCTATCAGG
Source organism: Malurus melanocephalus (assembly GCF_030028575.1). Lineage (NCBI taxonomy): Eukaryota > Metazoa > Chordata > Aves > Passeriformes > Maluridae > Malurus > Malurus melanocephalus. The sequence goes on from NW_026623570.1 coordinate 558,703, forward strand.
GTACCTGTGTAGCATTTGCTATTTGGGGACACCTGAGCTGAAATTCAGCCACACCACACGAGAAGGGCACCAGAGTGGCTCTTTGCACGTTTTGCAGATGCAGCTAAACCATCCTTGCAAGGAGAAGATTKGTCTCCACGCAGGTTYTCTTCTCCCAGKGCTTTCTGAGACAGCACAGASCACGTCCCAGGGGTCCWGGGGCAGCTGATTCTGTAAGTGACACCGTTCAAACTCCATTTAGCAGAAACCATACACCAAAACAGTGCTACTTCCTCTCTCCACCCAGCAAATTAGCAATGGGGACAGTCTATTTGTTGACTAAACACAGCAGATTTTACCACAGCAATAATAGTCTGTCCAGAGAGAACATTACCCCTCGCTGCCCAATTAGAAGGAAGTTGAATGCACGGAAATGCCTTTTGAATAAACACTTGATAACCCTCAATGAAACTGTAAGARAGAGTTACTGCAGATTTACTACCCRGGAAAGGAAAGCTCTTCAAGGCACAGCCAAGAGCTTTTTGCTTCTTATTCAGTGCTGAGAAATCCAGAGCTCCACAATCCCACAGCAACCTGGGTTAAAGTTTAGCAGGAAAATGAAATAGGTACCTGTTGGGGTGCCCACAGAGGGCTGGGGAGAGCCACAAGCTGGCCACAGTGGGTCTGAGCTGCTGGGCTTGCTCCAGGCTGGGTGGGATTTACTGAAGGCTCCCTCACTGCTCTGGGTGATCCCTAAAACAGGGCTTGCCTGAAACAGAGGCCAGACAAAGTCAGGAGAATAAAGAGCAGACAAATTTAATGAAGGCCTGCAGGTACATTCAGGGCAAACAAAAGCCTCCTCATAAGGCTATACCCAAAAAGGACCCCAAGTCATGAGATCTTCACCTTTTATAAGCTCTGTCTTATTAACATATCGAGTCCCAATTCTCCAATGACACCTTCAGGTGATGATGTCAGTCCCCACAGTTTGCTCGCCCCAATTCTCTGTTGTTTCCATATTTTGGGGCCCTGAGCGTTGAGGTGTCTTTGAGTTTCAGGCTCAGATAGGAATTGTTTTATCTAAAGACGACAGAACAGTAACTCAGCACTGAACACCAGAGAAGTACAAGAATTATGATACATATTATTATCATACAGATACATGAAAAATACAGAAGGTAAAAATCCTAAGGCATCGGGGCAAGGCAGCTCCACCGAGCAGCAGCACAAATATCCCCACTCTCTGTGGGACATGAACTGCTCCAGYCCCACAGCTGCAGGGTTGGGATCAGCCCTTTGGCCTCAGCACCTCTCCTTTTCTCCCACAGCTGGGAGCACATCTGCACGGAGAGCAGCGCTCCTCCTGAGCCCTGCAGCTCTCCAGGTGTCAGCCCTGCCACCTCTGCCCGAGGATGCTGCAGCTGCCTTTGGGCTTTCTGAAAACCTGAAAACCCGAGCTTGGCAAGGAGGAAGGAACGGGATGGCTCTGTTTACACTGACCCAGGGTTCCCAGCCCAGCCACCTCGGGCAGCAGCCCTTCCTGCAGCAGCACAATGGGGATGTTCACAGCCCCGGGGGGGATTCCACAAATGAACATTGACACAAAGGTCTTGCCCTTGCTGATGAGCATTGATGTGCTGCTTTCTGYAGTCACAGTTCTGGGTGATGGGGGAGTATTTACAGGGTAATTTTGTTTTCCTCCTTAAAAAGTCTAGCAGGGAATAGCCCGGTGCTTAAAAAATAAACACCCAACAAAAATCACCATTAATCCCTTTATCATCTGTACTCACTTCAGCAGGTTTCCTTTCCAGCCCTGTAGCCAGTACCTTACATCCTTGGGAACACCCAGGGTGCTGGGGATCACAAACCCTGCCRGCAGAGCAGCCCTGCCACCATCCATGGCAGCAAATATATTTTAATGCCAGGCTTCCATTCTTCTCTTCCAAGAAAAAACCAGTGAACAGGCCCAGCCACTTGTGTACCCCAGTTCCATAACCCTCTCCAGCCAAGGCAGATCTTTTCCCATGGCCTGGCCAATGCTGGCTGGTGTTGGTTTTATTTTAGCAGCAGCTGCTTTATTGAGGGAGCCAGCAAACTGTGCTGTGGAGACCTTCCTGCTCACACCATTAATGCTGCAGAGAGCAATCTTCMGGGTAATGGAGGAGGGCAATCAAAGGAAATTTCCCTCTGGGCTCCCACTGTTACTTTCTATCYAAAAAATAATATTAAATGTGGTCTACCATTGTAGTAATTAAAGAGATAATGTGCTGGTTTATGTATTATTGGATCACTCACACCAGTAACTGGAGTTGCATTTCTGCTGCTGTTCCAAGGGCTTTCTGGATGCAAAAAACATCTCCGAAAGACAAAGATAAATCTTTTATTGCTTTAAAATTTAAATATCACTGTGCTGTTCCTCTAGCACAAAGATGTGTTACCACTCAAATGAGGGTGTATCAATACCTTCAAAATTTTTTGATTTGTGTCTTAATCACTATGCATGGTAAAGATGGAGCCCTGAGGATTCTCCAAGTGGGGAAACTGAGGCAAACGTGAGGGGAAGAAAAGGGGTCTTGTCGGGATCCTACAGCAGGTTGGTGATATCTGGGACACAACATCTTCCCTGAACGAAGCTGGATCCCAATTCAGAAGCTCACGCCCAAGAAGTTGCCAAATGTTGGTCTGTAAAGAAGAGAAAAGAATAATTCAAGGAGTGAAAATTAACACTCACTGGGTAATGAGGATGCTGATGCTGGATTGTCCAGTTTTCATGGTGACTTTTTTCTCCTCCTAAAACAATGGGATAAACCTTGCTTATCTCTCCCMTAAACATTAGATGTTTGCTGATCAGCACTGGAGTTATTAAACCTCCACCCKTTTACAATTCACATTTTGGGAAACACTCCCAAGTCATGGGTCCGAGTTTGTGTAAAAAATGAGAATATTTCCACGGAGCCACTGGCACATTGTGAGTCCTGCTGCAGTTGTTCACACTAATTCAGGAAGAAAGGAGGATGTGAATTAGGCACCGAGCTGGCTGTGATCAGTCTGTGCATGTTCTTACAACAACAGGAACATCCTTGCACTCCATCTCCTGAATCAGTAAATAAAACCCAGCCTCTCTCTGATATCAGATATGTTGTCTTGGATTGTGAAAAGGAACTATCAAGACATAAAATAAGGAAAAGCAAAGGCTTGTCATTCAGAAAAAAAAATACTTCTGATACTGATATTTAAACTGGAATTTGTTAACAAGAAGAAGCAAAAGATCCAAAAGCACAACTGCCCTGTTTTCATAAACAAAACACCCAGAATTAAAATTCTCCCTGTGCAATGCCTTCAATTAATAATSTAAAGTATCTGCCACCAATTATAAATCTTTTTTATGAATGCTGAATGTGGTTTGTGTCTTTTCTCTCTCTTCATCAGATGCCATGAGTTGAAGGCTGTAACAGCATCCTGGCTATTGCTTCTTTTTTCCTCCCTCAGAGAATCATATCCACATTTTTCAATGTTTTTTAAATGCTCCATTTCTCTTAATGGCAAATGAGGTTTCRAAATGTAGTGCAAATTTTGAAAAGATATTGGTGAAGTTATATTAAATTGGAAAATAAAGAAAGAGAGAAAAATTAAGTAATGCCTGCACCATATTATATAAGTGGAAGGGGAAAATATTTGGAACATGAAAAGAGAAAGTTTTTAAGTGCTTACAGTAGTCGATTCTGCTGTTTTACAAAATTATCCCTAGAAAAGCAGGGGGGAAAATTACTAATGGGTGTCCAGCACAATTCTAACCTGTAAAACCACAAACATTCTTATAACACATTGAGAAGAATTCTAATTTAAAATGTTTCAAATCCAAAACCTGTTAAAACCTGCATTTCTCAATCATTTCTGCAGCAGTTAGTTTCAATTTCACTGAAGCAGCAAAAGTTCCAGCAGGCACTGCACCACTGGGTCATTTTGCCATCTATTTGTGACCTTTCTTGCTTCCTTGCCTATCAGGCTTTCACAAATGATGCCAGACCCCTCCCATGCTCAGTCATTTCTTTATCTGTGTAGCAAAAGCTGCAATTTACGTTGTGCACATTTTTATTTCTCTTTATTTTTATCTTTAGTGACAAAGATTTACCTTTAAGAAGTGAGCAGAAAGCAATCCAACAATAGCAAGCCCTGCCCTCAAGGCAATATTTTTGTCTGTAAGGAAACAACAACCTCGAGTGTGGATTTTTTCCTTTTTCCTCAGAGAAGTTGCATTAGATGTGTTGATGTGTGGTGTCCATCAGCTGTGCATCCTGCAAACCTTCTCTGAGGAGCTGTTCACACGGGGACCATCACCTCCCAGGGAAAAAAAAGCACAACACACAAATCTCCCTCTCACCAGCAGGATCACCCTGTGAATTTTGACTTGGTTGACTTCATGTCCAATTCATATCCCAAATGTGGATTTGAACAGAATTACTGTTGTACCAATGTGTCTGAGAAGATTGAACCAAGCTCTAGATTTTATAACTCAAATATTTCTCTTTTTGATGCTTCTTTATTGCTTATATGATCATCATAGTAAAAGCAGCTTATTCACCATTTACACCMAACAAATCCGAGCACATCCCAAAGCGTCCCAAGGGAAGCCAAAGTCTGGGGAAGGCAGSCTCCAGCTCTCTGGGTGAAGTTACCAGAGTGGAGAGCAACCACTGAAAGTGCCATGATGCTTTTGAGAAAGTAGATTAACATGCAATATCAATTTGATGAGTGCATCTCTACTCCCATGCTCACTGAGCTCAGATGTTTACACACAGAGAGTCCTTTCTCTGCAGGATGGACAATTCCAGCTGAGATAGAGTGAGGGAAAAAGGTCCATCCTCATGTGCAATGTCATTCAGGAAGTCTGGGATGAAGCTGGGAGYGGATTTTAAATTCTAAATTTACAGTGCAAGTGTTCATTGCAAAGCTCTGTTTTAGGATCATGCACTGATTGAATTTGGTGAGCCAAATTCTGTCAGTTTGTTCTGAGTGACTTTCCTTCCTGCTCTGAATCACTGGGCACAACGACACCCAACGTCAAACACTGCAGTGGGAGTTGTTGTCGGGGTTGTTCTCACAAAAAGAAAATTAAACCTCCTTCTTGTAAGACTAAAGGAAAAACTGCATCTTTAGGGTTCATTTTGAGCTGACACACTGCACTGAGGTGCCTTTTTCTCTCCACAGCTTGAGTACAGCAGTTCAGCTCTGTGTTTTCCCCAGCAGCTGCTCCGCACACACCGCCCCTGTCAGCGGGAGGGTGCAGAGAAATGAATGAAGAGCGATGATTAACGAAGAAAGAGGGTGAATATTAATCATGGAGTCAATGTTTGATGGGAACACTGATGGAACAGCAGTCCCACTGCAAGTTGTTAGGAGTTGATTTTTATGCCCCAGGGCGGTAGATTTAAACCAGGGCTCATGATGGAAGAGAGGTTGCTGGAAATATTTTATACAGCCATTGTGGAAAACATCTTCAGCCTTCCCCTCTGTTGAGAGCTGTGTCCCAGCTCTGCTGTGCACCTACACTCCCCCAAACACACTGAACTGTAAAGATCAAACCTTTAAACAGAAGCAGAACAGGACATCTCCATTTTCCTTGGCTGAGCTGCAGGAGAGCCCTCACCACTTCATGTTAAGTTAAGAAATGCAGATGTTGCTGGTTCTGAGCTTTTCTGTTGTTCAGCACACTTGAATCACACCARGAGGAAGAGGACAGTCTGGGACAGCTTCCCTCCTCGCTGGGTAATTCAGGTTTCAGCTTTGGCGCTTTGCAAGCTGCTCCAAACCACTGTGAAGGCAAAAGGAGTCACAGCTACATYGTGAAGTGGCGCAGTCAAGCCTTGCTAATCTTAGCTGGAATTTCCTGTACCTATCAAATTAACAACTGCACTTGCAATCAATGCCACAAAATGGACTTTAGAACATWTCCAAAAAGTTCTGGTGGCATTTCAAAGGGGTTTTACTTAGGAGGGGAGAGGATATGAAAAAGAATCAGGGGCTGTGCTCAGAGCTGGTATCAATTGCTGGTAGTTCTGTTGAGGTCACCAGATTTACCAAGTTTCTCAGGGGCAACTGTTTGGGTTTCCTTTGCAGCTCCCTCCTCTAAGCTCTACCAGCACTCCAAAGGATGCACAATCCCAGCACATGACATCTTTCCTGAACTACTTTGCTGCACAAATTAATCCTTACCAAAACTCCTGCAGGAAAATACAACATGCCCAGCAGCTTTGTTTCTAGACAAAAGGTTTTTTTTTTCTAAATAAAAGTTTAATTTTAAAAGTACAAACAACTTTCATACTTACAGCAAAAGGTTGGGCTTAATAGGTTGGTTATACATGTTACACATACAATTTTCCGTAGATTTAGGCTTCTTTCACCTCAGCAATAATTGCTTTCCCAAAAAGGAGATGTGTCTGCTCATGAAATACAGCTGGGCTACCCCTCCAYCCATGTGTCCCACAATGTGAAGGAAAAAAGRAAAACTATTCCCTTAATTTCAGCTATAGGGGAGAGTGTGCAGCTGGCCACAGTGCAACAAGTCACAGAGAATCCCAAAAGCACAAAAAATAATTTCTCCCAAGTGCACTGAGGCCWGAAGCAGCTGAACAGCAGAAGTTGTTTAATCCTCAGTGCTGCATTTTATCCAGAACATTGGCCCTTCAACAACCCAGAAACCCTCAGGTGCATTTTCAGAGTTAGTGGTGGGGGATTTGTGGATACACAGATTATTTGCTTGAGAGCAAACACATGGAGCCCGCTCCTGTTTTTGGGAGTATCCCATTTCTCAGGGTATCCCTGCCAGGCACCCAGGATTGCTGCTTTCCTGCACACAGGGGATGGCTCAGGCAGCTCAGCCCTATCCTAACATCCTCGTAAAAGAAGGTGCTGCCTTGCAAAGYGTGTGATGCTCTGCAGCTCCCTGCATAAATAACTCCTTAATGCATCTGTCATTTCAGGTGTCAGAGCAGAGACAAGGTCAAGCTTGGAGAGAAATCAGCCTGCTCCATCCTTGACCCATCATTCATCACTGCATTTGTCCACAGCCAAACAGCCCAGCTGGTTAACAGGGAAAATACCTTATCTGGGCTCTGAAAGGGTCCTGGTTCTGCAGTGGAGAAGTTTATTAATAATGCTCTCCAGAAAGCAGCAGGAGCTTTGATGGACAACATTGCAGGGACATTTTTTCAATAGGTAAGTTAAAATCCCACCCTGTGCACCCAATCCCCAGGCTAGGGGAGACAAGAGGTTAATTTTGCAGACAGCAAATGGTGACTGTAAGTTATTAGAGATTCACAGTGCTGGGGATATATGAGCCTTGCCTTCACCTTTCTTGTAGATCATGTACAAGCCATCCTGGCTGTGTTAACACTGCCACAACATGCAGGTGACCCCTCACATCACCAGGCACTGATTGCACAGGATTAGGCATGAGTATTATAATACACACCTGAATTCATGCTACTCCACTCGGATTTCAGCTGTCTTTACAGGAAAGATTCCTAGTTCTTAAAGAAAARAAAAAAARARAKAAGTGAAGCTTTGTCCCTAAGGGAAGAAGCTTTGTGCTTTAATCAGTCTTATAAAAACTGCTGGCTTTTGTGTGAGGGTTTGGAATTTTGGGAGGATGAGGTGGGAGAAGGGATGCAGGATTTCTCCTTTGAATGCAGGATAGGCAGGGAGCAGTGAGGAGTAGTTGGCCCATCAGGTTGGTTTGAAAGGTGGTTGCAGCTACTTTGGGATGGCTTCAGCGTGCTCACAACCTTCACAAACCTTGCAAGGGACAGAAACAGATTTGGATCCGGGCTGACCTGTAAGTCTGAATCCTTTCTGCTGAGATAGCTACRCCTGCAACACTTTGAGAAATTCTAATTTTTATAAACACAGACTTCAGTTAGCTGACACCTTTCRGGGGCACTGCACTGCTGTGCAGCAGTGGTGAAAGCTGGCTGCAGGGAAGTTGRCCCCTTAGCTCATCATGCTCTTTTCTCAAGGATTTTACAACCATTTATGTCCATCGGTTGTGTTAACCCACTGTTTCAAGAGCATTCTGAGAGGTGAGCTGACCATGTCGTGTTAACTACAGATGTATTCACAGGTACAAGTAGGTTACCCAAATCATCAGTAACT
>NW_026623570.1:566963-568980 GCF_030028575.1 Malurus melanocephalus
AACAAGTCAGACCCGAAAGTGCTGCGGGCGGTGCTGGCCGAGGCGTGTGCCCATCACCTCTGGAACGCGCAAAGCGCCGCCGCGGTTCAAGGAACGAGTCCCTCTCGCCCTCCAGCATTTGTTACCCCAAATCTTTTAGCATTCCTCAGCCGAGCTCCCACCATCCCTCTCCCGGTGCCGACTCAGCGGCTCCATCAGCCCCTCGTTTGTTTGCTGGGAAATGTGTTCTTCTGCTTTGTTTCTTTGGACCTAACTTCTTTTCTCCTTTTTTTTTTTTCTTTTTTTTTTGCCTCTTTTTTTTTTTTTTCTTTTTTTTTTGCCTCTTTCCTCCCTCCGCAGGGTGACAGCTATTTTATCACCTCCAGCAAGAAATGCTGAGCCTGTTGTGCAGGCAAAACATTTGCAAAGGGGCAGGGGGTACACAGAAAGCAGTAGGAAATTGATAAGGGCTGTAAAGTAGCTTTATAAAAATGCCGACAAGCCTGTTCGGGGCACAGAGCACCTGCACCTCTGCCCCCGGCAGCGCTTCCTTCAGATGCTCCTATTGTTTTCATTACTATTTGTGACTCGATCATTAATAAATTACTATTTTTTTTTCCTGTTGGCTCCAGCCACCAAGGGAGCCAGCAGGTGCACCACTTTTACAATTAGCCCTTCGTAATGCATGGTTGGCAAGAAAAGTTATCCGCAAGCTGCAGAGTTTACCGACTGGATTTCTGCTTGATGGCCATGGCACTTGGAGCAATTAGGGAGGAATGTGCAGGAAAGCACCTTAATGCATCTGCTCATCTGGCCAAAAACTTCAGCAGAGGGGCTGAATCCAAAACTTTTGAGTCCTGCTCGTGAAATTGGGACAGAGGGAGAAGGAAGGGAAATGAGAGCAAGCCATGGCTTTTTAAAAGAATAATTTCTACCGCACATTTCACTTTCCTGCTTTGATTCCTCGGTTTGATAAATGTTTCAGATCAAASAGAAGAGAGGTGGGACTGAAAGGCTGACGAAACTGGGCTGACTTTGGTTTGAGAAGGGCCAGGGCCAGTAGAGCAGCAAAATCAAAAATCTGCTTATTTCCATCTTTCAGTAAATTCAGGTCTATTCACATCAGGGCTCTGCCTTCCCACAGCAGAGCTGTTCATTCATGTTGGGAAAATTATGGATATATTGAATACTCGTTCTCATTTGATATGACTTTCTAAATGCCATCACATCTGCATATTCCTACAGAGGGGTGCAGTGTTTAAACAGCAGCCAAGGGAAACAGGCTCTGGTATTCTTTGAATGGGTCAGGTCAGGGACTGTCAGCTTCTGGACTAGGGATTATTTCATTTCCATTGTGCACTTTTCCCCTGTAGGATAAGGAAAAAAAAAAAAAGGAAAAGAAAATGCAGAGGAAAGAGCATAAATAATTTGGTAATGTCTAAATAAAATTTATAGAAAGTGAAAAATCCAAGGAAGAGCAACTTRCCACAGATTCCAGAGGCAGCAAAGCCAGAGTTGTGTGCCTGTTTGTGACACTCTTCCTTCAGTCCCTGTCAGCCTGGGTGTCTCACACAATTTTGAGGCCAAAGCATGCTGGCACCTCTGTTAGAGACAGCCAGCTGGAACACATGGGCTCTAGGGGCACAGAAAAGAAGAAAAAAAATATTAAAGATGACCAGTAGTGCTGAAAACACCAAAATCAGAGTTTGCACAGAGCTGGCCCCATTGACTCCACTGTGCTATTTTTGAGAGCCACTGCTCCAGGATGCTCAGAGCAGGAGAAACAAGGTCTACAGCTGGCAAAATTGGTGGAATCTGCTAAAACAAATCTGCTGCCTACAGATTTTGGTCTGAGGTCCGCAGCACCAAGCTGGCAGCTCCCACCTGCACCAAGTCAGTCCAGGCTGCCCCCACCAAAATGACAACAGCCTGAATTATTGACAGAATTCTTTACCTTAACATGTTATTTGTAACCACATGCAACCTCATTCAAATGCTCAAAGTAGATTCTTCTGGCCAGATTTTTACAGTTCATGTT
>NW_026623570.1:569082-588384 GCF_030028575.1 Malurus melanocephalus
AGTCAGATGTAATTAAATATAATAAAGGACACAAGTGTAAAAAAAAGGAAAAAACTAAAATCAATGAACACAAAACTAGAAAGTTACAAAACTAAGTGCAATTGAATAGTGGCATAAAAAAAGTCAGAGGACTGGAAGCCAGAGTATAGTTTAATTTCAGCTTCAAAACATTCTTGATGTAGACAAAATCAGCCACCARCTTTGGGCAATTTGATACCTACACSGCTCTGTTGAAGTATGCAATTCCAAAACTAAAACTAACAACAAAATTAGTCACTTAAATCTCCCATAGCACCTCACACACTCTGCTTTCCCTATTTAAAGAACACGGATCCTTTCCCTTTTATTCCCCCCTCATTTCCAGAATTAACAAAGCTTCCTTTGTGTGTTTGCTTTGCCTGGCTGTGAGCACAGCCCTGCCCAGCCCCGGGGCTGTGTTCGGGGTGATGCTCCGGGGGTGCAGCCCCTCTCCCTGCCCTGCCCACATATTGCTAAACCATTCGACTTTGTCCTGCCACTGAAACTCAGAGCCCCTGAGCTCCTTCCTTTTTGACCTGAGCTGGAGGTTCTGCTCGCAGTAAACTCAATCACTGTCCTCTCTCAGGCTGCTATTAAACCTTGGCTCTAAGCAGCCGRGGAATTAATCTCTGGTGCCCGACCTCTCTCGGCCCCAGCGCGCTCTACAGCAGCTCTGCACAACCTTTGATCCCCATCTGCATGGCTTCATCCATAAACAAAAGTACCTTGTGGAGTCCAGMGAGCCCAGCTGGTCCCTCACTGACATCACCTGAAAAAAAAAAATTAAATTAAAAAAGAAAAAACAGAGCATGCAGCCTTTCAGCTTTATGTTCTGCTRTCGAATCATACCCTTAGATTAAAAAAACAAAACACAAAACAAAACAAATCAGAACCTCATGTCTCCAGTGTGCATTTTSTGGGGTTCACAGACATAGTCACACCACAGTGGGTGATAAACATTGCTTTCTCCACTTGCCAGCCCCTGTGTTATTGAGTGAGACAATGCCACAMGTCCCTCTCCTCTGCATATCTGGAATGCATGTCACTCTGGCACTATTGCTTGTTCCTGGAGAGGGACTAAATCATTACACGTTTGTTAATCCATCATTCATCCTGACAGCCGGCAGTGCTGGCTGACAGCTCCGGGCAGAGGACAGCCACCAAACCCTGGTGAGTTTACATTCAAATTCTACCTAAAGCATCAGCATTTCAGGCAGGCTGGGTCTTCTCTGGGAGTTTTATTTTAATGGGAGTTATCAGGGTTGCTGCAATACAAACTGCTCTCCAGAGTGCCGAGGACCAAACAGATACCAAGAGTGAAAGAGATCCCTATAAAAATTAATTTGGCACAAAGAAATTATCGTCAATTTAACAGGTGAGGAATCAAGGCTGAAAGCAATAAATGCATTTTATTGAGGGGTTGCAGGATATTTAAAGAAAGTAAGAACTGAAATCTCAGTCCATCCCTTTTCTCCTAGAACTTGAAAAAGTCCCAGAGAAATCAACCCGTCGTGCTCTGCCACATGAGAGAGCAAGGCTGGCTGCATTCCTCTGAAAAGTCCTGCTTTCAGCTGGGCAGAAATTCACCGTGATAAGGTCTGAACTCACACACCAACGCAGGCTGGCTTAGCGTGGCTGATGAGGCACTTTGGGACTCAAACCAACTCATGGGTTTTTTCTAAATGCGAACAATAGACAACCTCCTTCTGTTTCATAACACACTTTTCTTCTCCATATAAGTTGTTCAGCAGTCAGCAATTGACTGTTTTGCAATTTTAGTAATAATCAGTTTGTCTTTTATCATTTTCAGAAGTTCTCAAGAGACTTTCCCCTCTCACAGGGCACGAAAACACAAGCACTTGGCAATTTGCAAGGAGACAAAAGCCCTCACTATGGGGGAGGAAAAAAGCATTGGAAACCTCGTAAAATACATCTCCTTGGAGAGTCCCACTCCCTTCTGCTTCTCCTCCCCTCCAGTTTTCTTCCTCCTCCTTCATGCTGGAGACTGAATCCATGGCATATATGGCTGTGCTCTGACCCCGGGGCTGCAGGGGTGTAGAGCAGAAAAAAATAACTGAATTTCACTCAATTTTCTGAGTTCAGTATCATACAAGGCMAAGTTAACAATCCTCCTCATCTATGTGTTCTGGAAGAACATCCCTGCACAGGAGGGGCTCCAGCAAAAACCCAACTGCAGAAAGGAGCTCTCAACCTCAAGGGCAGCTGTCAAGCCCAGAGGGGAAAACACATATGAGATCACCAGCAAAACCATTTAGGCAGTGCTGCTATCGAGCCTTTTAAAGAGCAGCCCTCAGTCAATTCCTTTTAGAGGTTTTGTTCAGGCGTCTCCCTTCTCGCAGATCCCAGCCAGGAGCATGAGGAGACATGATCCTTCCCATGGAAGAATTGCTGGCCACAGCTATTCCTGCTCAATAAGCTTTGTCACAGACTTGGRACTATTTTTGGAAGCTTTAAAAATATCTGAGGGGCACCTTTCGTTTTTACCCAGACACAGCATCTTTTCATGTTTAATAGAGAGATTTAAAAAAGAAAAAAAAATTATTTCTGCTTAGCATCAACATGCTTTTCTGTTAAAAATAGAACAGCTGAGYTAGCGAGAAGGTTTGGGCAGCATGAAAATTCTATTTATAGAAACTTTTACAACAGTTATCACAAGCTGATAAGGATCACTGTGAACCACAGGCTCCACRGAGGGGTTTGTGGGGATGAACCCGACATGGGAGGAGAGACAAACAGCTCTGGGGTTGTGCCCTGGAGGGGACACCGAGGTGTTCTCTGTGTCATGGGACAGCAGCAGCCCTGGAGGAGGATCTCAGGAGCACTGCATGTTCTTCTCCAGAGACAGCAAGCACAGGGCGCTGTAAATTCCTGCTCTCCCAAATCTCACAGCCTCTCCTGTGTATTTTAATCAACAGCTTAACAGAAAAGTGTCTGCATTGTTCTGTTTGCTGCTGTGGCTGAGACAGGGCAGGACAGTCATGGAAAAGGAGAGGGACCTTTGCAGAGCTGTGCAATGAAGGAATTTTCTCCAGAGCATCCACTGTTCCTGTCTRTCAGACTGAGCCTTCCTCAGCTGCACCCAGAAATAAAGAATAATCAGCATTTTTGTGTTATCAACCAGGAAACTGATGAGAAAAGAAAAAATGGGGAGAAAAATGGTCACATTTTCCTCTCCATTATGGAGCCAACAAAGATTAAAGCCTTCAAACCATGAACAATGGGAAGGTGGGAGCAGACCTGATTTGAAACTATGGAGCAGATACTTCAAGATAATAATAGAAGGGAAATAATGACAGAGGTGTCAGAGGAGAGAGTCAGACCAGCAGGCTTCTCTACCAAGCCACCAGTTTGCCACATAATGTTGAACAAGTCACTTTTTCTGTTTGTGCTGCAAAATTCCCATCTGCAAACCTGCATCTACCTTGCTTGGAAAATTCCTGGGTTTACAGGTATAAAACATTGGACATGGATCAAATATTGCTGCCATCTTGCTACCCCTGGCTCAACATTTCTCTGAAAGARTAATCAAATATCTCTGGTAATCAAAGAACAGAAACTCTTCTGGAAGACACTGGGTTACTGAAACCCTCTTGAAGCAAGGGAAAGCAGGATTTTATCTTTCATATCCAAAAAATTAGGTATTTTTACACTCTTCTGTAGTTGAAATAAGCTGGCTTGAGCCTTCAGGTAAACATAAGTGTGATATATGAAACAGATAATTTCTGAAATCTCACCTTAATTCTCAATCATCTGTGTGTTCCCAGAGGACCTTCCATTGCAAACAAAGATGTTACAAAAAGCAGAGTTTAAGGCCTGCCATCCTCTGGCAATCAGATAACATGCATGGAAGTCTTTTGCCTATAAAAAATAAATCCCTGATCGTGAGACGACTTTTCAGGGCCTTATTTGGAAGTAGAGTTGATTTTAGAGTAAAGCTGAGCTACATTTTTGTTTCAATACCAAGCAGCAGAAAGAAATGAGAAAAAGARAAGCAAAGATGAAGGGAGAATTAAGAAGAGAGAAGCACCCAGTGAAGATTTTCACAAAAGTTACTTTCTCATTTCTGGATTCTTTACAAAACTGCTCTTGGTTGGGCTCTATAAAGTGGAACTTCCCTACAGGTGATGGTGAAGGGTGTCTTCTAACAGAGTGTTCGCTCCTCAGGTTTTTGATGACATCAGTGCAAGAAAGCCCAAGGAAACAACAAAGTAATCCTTTCCAATTTGCTTAAATTTTGTAAATTTGGTCAAATTAGAACATCTCATTGATAAAAAYAGACAATGTTAGGTTCTCCTTGGTGAGGAGACAGCATTTTGGCAGAGASTTCTTCACTCTACTTAGAGGGGCTCAGCAGTCTTCAGTGACCAAAGGAAAACCACGTTGCCTCTCACTTTCCAAAATGCTGAGCCACCCTAACAGCTCCCAGCTTCCAGGCAGGAGCAGAGCCCACTCAGGAGCTTCCTGCACACTGCACAACATGCTCTACAGAGTGCTCAAAATCACCCTTCAATATTTCTCTGAAAAATGATAATTCCTTTAAAATAGAACACCTCTTCTCCAGGCACCCTGCGATGGCACACCTCATGTTTCCACAGGCAGCACCAAAGAGCTCCTGGCACCGAGCTACCATTTGTGCTGTAATTAAATGGAATCCACTCCTTGGCTTGGCTTTATCCCTGCACAACACCAGCATTTGGGTAATACATTCTCAGGCCACCAATACATCACCGGGGCCAGCTCCGGCCGTGATGTATTGGCGCAATACATCAGAGTGCACTCCTGCTATCAGGATCTATGGGCACCATACATCATCAGGGTGAGCTGAGTGCTGATGGATGGCTCCAGAGATGGCACCATGCAGCGCTGGGCCAGGCCAGCACCGGGAGGATAAAGGTTGGCATCGCTGTTACCCGATTTCCYGGTGTTATAGTGCTGGCACTGAATCAGCCTTCCTGAACCAGGGTCTAACTTTAGCTCCTTATTTATTTATTTATCCCCAGCTCCTGGATCACTGGAAGCGCCTCTCCTGGGGTGGATCATCCTCCCAGTGGTCCCAGGGGGTGGCTGGTGCACAATGAGCAGGAGAACATTCCCAGATTGGTGTGAGGGGGTTGAGTCCATCAACACTCACGGCAGCTCCGTGTGTCACCAGGGACAGGAGCACCCTCAGCCCTGCACCCACACAAGGTCAGTGGGAATAAAAGAGTCACAATGCTCAGAAAACCCCCTGAAGCCAACAGCAACCTCATTGCTTGCAAACATTCACCCTCTTGAGAAAACTTGCCCAAATTTGAAACAGATTTTCACTCGCCTAAATTTTTAATGTGTCCATCCTGGGAGGGAGAGCATGCCATGCTCCCTGAGGAAAGTGGCAGTCTGGAAGTGTGGATTGTAACCTACTGTAAAAAAAAAAAAAAACCACCATTCCCTTGACCAACCCATAAGAGCTCTGCAGGGAGCATTGCTGCAAAGCCATGGGGGAATGGTCAGGGCAGAGAAAGGGTCACTGCCRAGGCAGAGATGAGGCAAAGGGAAACATTTGCTGCCTGAGAGTCCYCCAGAGGCTGCTTTTGCAAACAGAAAAGTAAAATCAAAGTATAAACTCTAAAAGGCTCAGCATAGACTCTTGGGGACACTCACTCAGCAGGAAAGTGGCCGAGGGGATCCCTAAATGAGCACAATTGTGCATCACCAGTGTGTGTGCCTGGCCACTCTGAACCAGGGCTGGGGGCAGCAACATCCTGGGGAGCAAAGGTGCTAAAACCAATCTCTGTGCTCCTCACAGAGCCACTCAGGGTCCCCCATAAAGCAGAATTATTACTCTTGTGAAAGGAGTAACAGGTACAATAAAATACAGATATCCTGGCCAGCACCTCTGCCCAGCCCAGCCAGCACCGAGGGGCAGTGAGAGGGCTCAGGGCCAAATCACAGCACATCCTTCCACCCCTTCATCTCCTCAGGGAAGGATCCAACCCTCAGCAAAACCAAACACCACCTCTTGAGACAACCACAGGGGCATAATTTTCCTTACARCACACAGAGAATGTCTGCTACAATTTGGGGAAGAGCCAGCCAGCCTTGCCTGGTGACCCAGCTGCCCTGGTGGGGGCAAGTCCAGAATCTTTACTAGAAGGTCAAAAAGAGTGATTTCCCTCCAGATGCATCCCCATAGTTTTCTTAACTTAAAAAAAAAAAAAAAAAAAAAAAAAAAAAAAAAAAAAAAAAAAAAGTTCAAAGAAATCCTAAGGTGTTGACTGAAATAATTTCTCAGACTCTCAATCTAGTCTTTGAAAAACTACCTGGAAATGGCATTCTCATTAATTACACACCATGTACCTGGAAAATGACAACACTGCCAAGCCCAGTGCGACAAGGAATCAGCAAACAGCTTGGGCAGGTGGATACCAAGCACAGGGAAAAATCCTTGTGTTCATACAGGGGATGGTGGCCAGAGCCCAGCAACACTGATGGCAACARCCCATCCCTGCAGTGGAGCCATAGTGGGCAGCAGCACCTTCCAGTCACACCCAGCCAGCACACAGAGGGAATTTCTGGCAACATTTCCTTTTTTGAAGGCAAGACAAGCTCAGATCGGATAAGCCATTTATCTTGGCTTATTCTCTGAGTGCTATCAGGGCAGTGTGGTTGATTGCTGGAGCTGGGGGGGGTTCCCCATCACAGCACTGAGCAAAGTCAGGGGTCTGCCCCTTGCTGACTGCACTGTGAGTCTGTAGGGAGTAAACCATAAACACCAAAAAATGGAGAAAATATTTGGTGTCTGCTTCTACTTTGACAGAAGACTCTGAAAATTCTTATATGAAGAACATGATGGGAAGTCCTCTCCAAAACGGGGAAAAAAACCTGGCTAAGAGTGTGTGATGAAGGGGGTAAAACAGCCTAATGAAGGATTTGGKAAACCTGGGTTTACTGGTCTGCAATGGACCCATAAACTTCCACAGACCACCGGTGAAACTGGAGAACTGCACTTACCCAAAACGCAGGAACGCTCACAAGAACTGGAGCAGAGGAGTCAAATCTCCCTGAAGCTGGAAATGGCTGCCTTTGCTGGAACTGTCACCTGAAACAACAGCGCTGGAAGCRGAGACCCCTGGAGGGTGGGGAGGGCTTGGGGAGCAGAGCCAGGGATGGGAAACACAGCCCAGAGCTCAGCCAGAGCTGTGCCCACTGCTGGGAGAGCCCATAAAATCCAACCCCAACCTGCTCCTGGCTGTCCTGTGTACAGCCAGACAAAACCCTCGTGCATCTTTTAAGAACAACAATAAAAGCTGCAGTCAGACACAAAAGCTACTTGAAAACAGTTCCTCCTGTCTATGGAACAATTTATAAGCTATTCCCTTTTTTTCCTTCTCTTTTTTTTTGTTTTTTTCTTTTTTTTGTTTGTTTGTTTTTGGTTTTTTTAGAATTCCTCAGACCAATACATTATTTTAACCAGATCCATTTTCACCTGAAAGCACAACCCATCTGAGAGCATTGCCCTGGCAGGGAGGAAAGAGGCAGATCCCTGCTGCCAGAGCCACTGCTGCCATTCAGAGAGGTCCCAGGCAGGAGCAGCGGTGCTGACAGAGCCAGGCACCCATGGTGACACCCAAACCCAGCACTTACACGGACTGGAGCAGAGGCTGACACCAGTCAACAGCAGCACTGGTGGCTCCACTGGTTTTTCTTGGCATGGTTCTGCTGCCTTCTGCTGTGTAGAGGGAATAACCTGGTTTCATTCAGGAGCTGTTTGATTTAAGAACGTGCACCTCCGCAGGTTGGAGCTGAGTGGGACTGTTTTCATGAGAGAGAGTGAAAACAGAGCAAAGTTTCAGAAACAGAGTTTATTTTGAAGTATTTCCTACCATCTGGTCAGCTTACACTTTTAAAAGTTCAATTATCTTCTGAGATAAACTTACCAGCCAAATTAGGAAACTAAATACAATTATTAAAGCATAAGAGAACAATTTCAGATTTGCTTTGAGTGCCAACCCAAATTTAACAAGCCCACAGATCCTGATGGATAATTCCAGAAAGATCCTTCAGCTTCATTTCAAACTAGAAGAACATACGAATGTCTGGGATATGATTTACATTTATTCTCATGTTTTTAATCAAAACTTACACAGTTGTTTTAGCTGGCCAAAACCAGAACCAGGATTTTATAAAAATGTATTCAATTTCTCCATGGAATTGAGGGATTTGAGCCGCTCTGCTATTGAAGTGCTGCACAGACCCTACCTCCAGTGTGCAACCCAAAGTCTGCAAACCTGGGGAAGAAAATTCCATGTACCCCAGCATTTTGCAGAGTGATCTTTTATCCAGATGCTCTCCCAGCAGCTATGTTAATCTTCTCAAGAACTTCTTTATGGGAAAAAAAAAAAAAAAACCCAACAAAACTTAAAAGCAAACTTCCTCTAAACTCTTGCCAAGKTTTCAGAACCCTTTGATTTTACACAACAACCCTCAGCATTAACACCTCCCCTGTGGGTCCTCACCCTGACACACATCCAATACTGGTCATGGGTCATGTATTGATGCCCCTAAATGATCACTTACCTGATTAATCTCCATCAGGAACAACATATTCATCAGAAGGGACTCACAGCTAAATTATCAAGAGTGAAAACATCAGGATGAAACAACACCACTGGTGAAACTCACTACCAGAAATGTTTCACCTATGGATTAAACACATTTTACCTTTTCCTGTGCACAGCGTGGGCCCCTGGACAGCACAGGTCAGTGGTGTTACTGAGGAGCAGAGCAATTGCTGACCATCAGGCAAGAGACACCGATATCTTGGACAGGGAGGTGGTTCCAAACTCGATTTATGGATTATTAATCTTTAAAGGGCAAAGCCCGGAAGGGGTGAGGGTAACACAGTTGGTTTTGATGATGATACTGGGATAGACCCACAGCACAGAGCAGGACCTACCGTCCAAAGCTGCCTGTATTTAGAAATTCTCAAGTCCCACATTCCAAGAAAAATCTTCAAAAGCCTTGAGAAACTTTCAACCTGACAACTTTTCCCCAGCAGAGTTGTTACAGGAGAAAAAAAAGGGTAGTATTTAGAGGAGACTGTGAATTCGTATCCCTGATGGAAAAACACATTCCTGCTGCAGCAATTTTTGTTGCTGTATTTTTGGGGAGCTTGGGAAGGTTTGATTTTGCAGTTTAGCACGTTGAGGCCTCGGTGCTCGCTGTCGGAGGGTGCCGATTACCCAGCTTCATTCATCAAAGTGTCACTTTTCTGACAGCCATTAATAAATACCCTGCCAGAGCCCCTCACACCTGGCAGCCATGGCACACTGCAACACGCCGCTAACCTAATTTGCTAATTGCTGCTTTCCCCATTAATTTTAGTCTGTCTTGTTTGGTGTTGACACGGAGGAAAGAAGAAGTAAGTGTGGGAGAAAAGCRGGCAGGAAAGAAAGCATTTGGTGAGTTCTGTTTATTTGTTCATTTATTCCTCACCCTCCGTCACCATTTACTCTGAAACAGCAACTTCTCTGAGCCTCCTTTTGCTTTTGYCCTTTCTGCCAGAGGGCTGTGGATAATCCTAATTTTGGTGCTGCTGGGTGAAGGGTTAATAATCCACACACCATTTTTTTTAATCCAAACCCAAGTCCAGACTTTGGTGCCTCCAGTCCTGCCAGACCCCCAAAGCCGCCCACACCCAGCCAGCGGCTGCGAACCCACAGGGGCTCAGGTCTGGCTCTGCCAGCSCTCCACACCTGCCAAAATCCCTGCTCTGCTAATTCAATTCCTGGCCACTGTCGAGCAGAGATCACTCCATTCCATTAATCATGTGATTCTCTGATAAATCTCCTCTTTAAGCCCAGGCACAGACCGAGTCCTCCGTGGCCGAGCCGGGCTGACACRCAGGGCTCCAGCCGAGGTCAATTAAGACGAGGAGCAGCAGCCCCATCAAGCCTTCAGGCAATGATGAATTGTTGTTGCAGTGCTGGTAAAAGTCTCCCTGCAGGACACTCACCAAGCTGTTGTGTTTGGACCACACATTGGGGTCCATATGCTCCAAAGCTTTCCTTTGCCCGATTGGATCCAACACTGGGTTCTTCTCCCACCTCTCCAGCTGCGGCGGCTCTGCCTCCCCTTCCACTGACACACAGGAGAGCTCTGCAGGCTCCAGGTGGGTGCTTGGCCACAAACCTCTGTTTAAGGAACTGTAAAGACCTGGGGTCTGCAAAGGTTTCTATTTCAATCATCCTTTTCTTTAATTAGTGTAAGAAATGACCACAWCTTTCACAAAAGTAAGATCTGCACGTATCATCCGGTCCCCTCAGCCTGCCAGCCTGGATTCTTCTCCCAAAGGCTTTTTTTTCTCCCAAAAGTATTTTTTAAAATACCAGCTAAAAGTGAAAGATTCCTGATCCCTCTGAGTAACCACAGAACCCCACTGCTGAGCCATTCAGGCCCAACCACACAACACTTTTACAATGAGACAGATGATCCCCTCCCAGTCTAAGAGCCTCCTGTCTGGGAGAGACCAGCCGGGACAGCTTCCACAGTCCAGGATTCCACATGACCCAAACATTTCTGATGTTTCTAAAGACCTGGGCGAGAAGAACATGAATGCTAAATGCAGCCAACTTCCACCTTTACCAGGAATTAGAGCCTGTCTGCCATACCCTGAATATCCCGGCCTCAGGGGTAATTCAGACACAGGCGACACGTCCCAGGAGCAGTTGAAATAAGCTGCAACCAGATGTTAGCAAGAAAAGCTTTGCTGCTTCTGAAAAGATTTCAGTGCAAACCGAGTGTTTTTCCTTTAAAGCAGCAGAGAGTATAAATAGACTCAAATTGGATCGTGTCACCAGAGGGGTCAAAACYGGGAATAGTTTAGGTTGTTTCAAAGTGTTGAGCGTGTAGGAAAACTACTGCTTTGAATCAGCATTTGTGTGACTGCTGCTTGGGGACCAGCTCAGGTCTGGAGCAGGAGTCAGCCTAATATGCTAATTCAGGACATTGSACATTGTTTTTTCTTCCCCTGAAACACATCTGTGTGTCCTTTTAGCTCTTCTGGCTCTTAGAACCGTACAGATATTTAATTTCACAGCGGGACAGCACTCCTCACAGCTGGCAGAAATGTAACCCACAGCTTTCCTAACCCACTGGTGGGACCTTTCTGTGTTTCACCTTTACCCAGCAAACCTGGGCTGGTTCATATTCACCTTGAAAGGTCCACCACAGTGCTGGGCTGCTGCTCCACAAGGTCCAGCTCCCGAGGAGCTGAAGGAGACCTGCCACAGGCAGAGCCTTCAACTTCCAAGGGCCTTAGAAGTAAAATATACTATCCTGTTCCAAGTGAAGTTAAAAGGGCCCAGTAAAGAGTAACAGCATTTCAGCTTTTAGCCAAAAGCTTCAATTCATGGTCCTTTAAAGTTAAATTTATTGCCTCCATTTAGCAATGTCCCTGTAAAAATCCCGTCTGGCGCAGAAAAACTCGTGTGCAGCWCAGCAGCACTACGGCAAACAAGATATTTCATCGCAGGGATCTTGCCATGCATCCATCTGCCTTTATTTAGGTCTCTGTGTCTGTTTGTTCCCTTCGGTGCTCAACAGCTCCAAGCAATGAGGCAGCACAGGTTATCACCCTCCCCACTGCTCCAGCCCAGCATTTCTGCTGCTGCTCAAGGGCTGAWCTCCAGCAGGAAAACACCAACACATCACTGACCCCTGTGACTGTGACCCCAGAAAGGCACACAGCTCTGAACAGCTCCAATGGCCCTTTCTCCAGTGCAGACAGAACAAGAAAAACCAGACTGGGCAGAGCACGAGCAAAATGATCAATGTCCTACCCACCAGGATGAGAACTCCTGTTTTTCAGACATCAAGGTTTCCTCGGGGCTTTGACTGCTCTGCAGTATCACCCCTACCCTTTAAAGATCCAATTCATGCTCTTGCTCAAGCCTCAGCGTGCCCTGTGTTTGCCATAAGTGTCGTCTTGGACACTGAAACCAAAAGGAGCCTTTGCCAGGGAGAGTTTTGGCAGAGCGGGCRTACTTGGTGCAGAAAGATTTCATCCGAGACCATTTTCTGTCAAAAGGGGACATAAAACATTTTGCTGAAAAAYACCAGGTCTGTTGGGGAGGAAGTCCTTTCATCTTCCATGCTCTGGGTTGGTTTTATTACTCTGCRAAGCCATTTTACTGAATTAGTATGGTAATCATGGCACTGCGATGGGGGTGTGGAGCGCTGCAGCAGGAGCCAGATCCCTCAGCTGGTACCAACCAGCAGGGCTCCATTAACTTCACTGGAGCCACTTTATATCAGCTGAGGATCTGCCCTTTAGTTTTTACAATGGGAGAGCCAGGCTACAAACGGGAGAAACCCATATKAAAAACAAATATCTTCAATCAACGGCAGCAGGAATGCAGAAAAATATCGGCTGAGTCAACTTTTATAGCGATGTKTTCTTTCTCTCCTGAGTGCTCAATTTTGAACGCTCCCCTATAAAATTTTCCRAGCCTGGAGCAACTTCCTTCCTTCCTTTGGTTAAAACCCACCTCACCTGACAGAGGCTCTGGAGATTCTCTGTTTCTTTGCCCACCTCGGGGAGCTATCCCAGCCCACAGCCCTGCAACGGGACAGTTGTGAAAAGGGACATCAGGCCACAACATCTGCTGTTCCCAGGSTGAGTGACCCTTCCCACGAGGAGAGGGCTGCCCCACCAGCCCCCTTTGGAAGGCCACCAGGTCCCCCAATGCAGAGTTCAGGGCCCCTCAGCAGCCTTGCAGTGAGTGCCTTTTGTTCAAAGCCCAGAGCTGTTAATTAAAGACTGGTGATTAATGATTAAAGTCCACGTGGTTCCCATCTCAGGCTTAAAAAGTCCTGGGGATGCTGACTTTGCTGAAGGCTCTGCTGTGAGGTGCTGGGACGGGARGAGCTATTTATAGAGAAGTCCATCAGAGCTCTTAGAGGAAGTGCTCCTTCCACATAATTAAGAAGGAAAAAAATACCATTTCCAAAAAGTAGAAAGGTCAAATATTCAGGATAGGTAAACAGTTTCTCTGCCTGAATAAGCCACAGCCAGCAATGAGCGAATCTTTCTGTGTGTGCTTTCCCCAGCYGGGTGTTTTCAGCTCTTGGACTCTGGTTTCTACAGCAATATTCTCCCTTTGGGAGTGCAGAATTCATTGCCCATAAAGCTCCTGGATCCTCACCTGTGCTCATGAATAATAAGTACAAAAGGCTTGCACAAGCAGGGTCTGACAAACCATCCAGGGCAGTGTGTGCTCAGTGCCAGGGGTTGCTTTTAAAGGCTTTTCTATGGCATTTGCTGTGCAGAGCACACTCAGATAAACACCCTGCAGGTCAGAAAAGCTGTMCCACCTGGACAAGCATTTTAAGAACATCACAGAATGGCCCTTTAGCAGCCCAGCTCCTCAGTCCCTGAGCTTGGTGCAAGGTGCTTGGCTTTCCTGAAAGCTGTTAAATTCACACTACTCTACAACGTTCTTAAATACCCTGAAAACGTTTAAAACAAAGCAAGGGCTGTTCAGGACTATTACCAAATTGGTCTGCTCTGTATCCAGCTGGACGGATCAGTCCTTCCTGGATTACAGTCTGAACACTTCAGGATAGGATCTGGACCTCCCAGCTTCAAACTCTCACTTTGGACAATGCCAGAAAAGGAACATTTTGGCTTCTCAGCCCTSCAATGTGAGTGAAGCGAGTCAGGGCAGCACAGAGCCACGCTCAGACCTGGCCCAGCCACCCAGAGTGAGGGAAGGAGGCTCCAAATGGAGCCCAGGGTAGAAAAATTCACATCAGGGGATCTCTTTTTGACATCTGCACTAGCACAGCTGAATTTTATTTGAAGTTTCAAACCTGTTTGAAGTTTTAATATCACAGGACATTGCAAATAGAAATACTTCGCTCAGGTCCCCAGACTGGGGCATTGCTGACCGGTTACAGACCAGGTGCCTTTTGTGATTATGAACCTCTCTCTGACCACATTCAATTACAGAAGGTTTGATTTATGCTCTGTGTGTTAGGGAGCAGCCTCCCTTCTTATAAAAAGGTACATAAACATGTTTTGACAGCTCCTCATTTGCTTCAGTCCAGCACCTGATTTACTGCAGTCCACAAATCATGGGAACAAAGAGCCCCTGGGAGCCCTCAGGTCSCACCTCCTGCTCAGGGAGGGATTCTTGCCTGGGCTGCCCCAGCTCAGCCATGGCTATAGATCCACAAACCCCCTCTCCTGTGCTATAACCAGCAATTATTTCTGAATCAAAGGCAGTTGCATTGCTCAAATATGATTTGCCCTGAATAAACTCAYGCTGATTTTTCTGTCATCTCATCCTTTCTGGTCCAGTTTGAAGATGGGCTGCAAGAAGAGAAGCTCCACGAGCTGCAGGTGCACTGCCTGAGCTGGCTGATGGCTGGTCCTGCTCACTGCCTTTCATTTAAGAGCAGCCTTCCCAGAGCCATCAGGGTCAGCTCACCATGGGGCTCCACACACACCATGGAACACCCTCACAATCTCATCTGCTGGCTTTACCATCACCTTCAAGTGAATTCCATCTGACCTCATAAACCCAAATWCATCCAGCTTCTCTGAGAAGCCCCTAAATAGTTGTTTCTCCATCACCTTCTGCCCCTTTCCTTCCCCTGTTTGTCCTGACAAGAACATCTCATACCTTTTCTTTGGTTTCACACTGCTGCTGTATCCATCCTTCTGCTGAAACATTATTTTCAAAACCTGGGTTAAAACAAATGAACATCCCCTTAGATAAACACAGCCAAGTCAGAGCCCCATTGCCACTGTTTTAAATTTTCAGGTCTCCCYGAGGAATGGAAATTTTAAATTGTGGTTTTGGGGGATTCCCTCTCCCTGTCCTTCAATCACACTTGTGGGATGCAAGTTAGACATGTTTATGTTGAAAATCTTGGTTGGAATTCTCAGAGCCTAATTATTCCCTATCAAAGTATAATAAATCCTATATAGCTTGCATAGGCTTCAGTAGATTGTAGATTATCCCTTATTGACCTCGACAGCCAAAAATTGAAGATACATGTAGGGGTGTTTTTCTAATGTAAATGGAAATAATTGAAGGTGGAGTCAATGAGCAGATCCTGTTTACAAAGGCTATAAAACATCTCATATTTCCTTCTGTGGCATAAACAGTGAGAAGGGATTGTTCTTCAGAGCTGCTCACACCACTGCCTTTCTGACAAGCACTCAGCCCAAAAATCCCACTCTGGGTYTCCCTGAAATTCTTTTCCAGTGTGTTTTGCACCACTGTCTTTCAGGTTTCACAGTCTTTCCATTAATGTGTCCTTCCAGACACTCCAAAATCCCTCAAATCCCACACTCGGCTTTGGGCTGGTGCTGCCATCACTTCAGATGTGTGCTTGCAGAAATGCCTTCTTACAGCCCTCCTGGTAAAGGAGTGGCATTTCTCCTTCACCCCTCATGTTCCAGGGCTGGAATTCATCAGATKATTTTATTCTGCTTTGTTTTAGCCGGTGCAAGAAGGCGTTTGCTGCCCCAGGCAGTTCAGCAGCAGGGCTGGAGCCCAGCATGACAGACTTTGGAGAGCCATGGAATGCTTAGAGATCATGTTAAAGTCACAAACACTGCCTGCACATCCTTATCCATCCACGGGGAGAGTTCTTCTGGCTCCAGGAGTCAAACACAAAGTGCTCCCTGCAAAGAGATGGAGCCATCAGTGGGTAATTAATGCGAGCTGCAATGCTGGAGCAGATGAGTAACAGGACTTTTGAACTTTGGCCACAAAAGGAGGGGAACGATCTCACATATCAGTTTGGTCTGACTCAAAGCTTTAACCAGAAAAAAGGGCCAAAATGATATAAAATAAAAGTTCATGCCTGGAAGAAATGGTCACTTGTGTTTAAGATCTCAAAGGCACAAAACCAGGCAGAAGAGCATTCCCTCTCCCATTCCCAGGCAATCAGGGCYTATGAAGACCCCAAGGTCTTCACTGAATTATGTAAAACTATTGAATGAAAATAAAATTTATCTGCTMGTTTTTAAAGATGGGTTTTCTTGGGAGTGCTCTTTTCCCCAACAAATAGCTCTCTTCTCCCTGGTGATGGGGTGATCCATCTCCCTTCACTCTGTGGACACTGGGAAAACAGGACATCAGCCTCTGGACAGTAAATTTCAGGAGTTTGTGGGGGAAAAAAAGCCCTGGCTTGAATCTAAGGCTTTACCTAAATAACATGTCTTTCAGTAAGATCAAAAAGTGTCAAAAGAAAGGTATGACCACAAATTGAAGAGCAAGTTTGTGACACTTAGAACTAGAAAACTGTGCCCTCAGTGGAGACAAGAGCCAGAGCTGTCCACAGCCCACACAGATGGAGAAAGCAAGCGTGGGTTACATCAAGCTGATTGTAAAAAATGTATAAAACTTCAAAATAATCCCGTGGTCTGTTATRCTGAAGTAAATCCAGCAACTTTGTGGAAATTGGGAGTGGGTTATTCTGGGTTTAAGTGAAAGATGTTTTGCCTGATGCTTTTAATGGTTGCAACAGAACACAAACATCTGGGCCCAATCCCCCACTGATCCCAGCCCTTGGTTACCACAACTGTAAAATACCTTTTTCACTGCAGAGAAAGCCAGCATGAAATGTCTTTTTGTGCTGATAAATGCCATTACAATGAAGCATCACCTAGACCCCAGCCAATTCCCTTTGTTCCCAATTTTCACCAGCACCTAAGGCTTGTCCTCACTTAAGCAAATCGAGTCAGTGACGTGACAATGGAAGATAAATGCCTGATACTSGAGCAGCAGAGGAAAAGCTTAGAATGTGGTTGTAACCACAAGGATAGGTCCGTTCCAGAGTGGGAATAATTAGCCCTTTAATTAAACTTATCTTGCTGCTAGACAAGAGCAATGCTCAGCAACACCTGGCCTGGAACATTCCGGTCTCTGCAGGCAGCAGATGGAGGCACAGACACCATCCACACCATCCACCTCCCTCCTACCAGGCCCACAGTTGCCTGTGCCAGTAATTAAGGGCTGGGACAATGTCTGAATTATTGTGAACATCGCCAGACATCTCCTCATCTGATTTGCCCTCATTAGCAAAGCTGAAATTTTTCTTTTTGCTGATTTTCCCCTCTTCCTTTCCCCGCTTTTCTGCCATCCTGCTGTTGCATTCCTCCATTTCTGTCTGGGGCAACACAAATAAACTCAGATTTTGTAGCAACTTGCAGGCAAGTTTTTCCTGGAGATTTCAGTAGGGCTTTGGTGAGACAAATTCATCCAGGTGACAGCAGTGCAGGCCTGAAAGTGTTAGCCTGAGAGTTAACTGCTTCTTTGACCCCTGCTCRGTGCCCTGAAGGGGAATTAATGGAGATGTCAGCCCTTTGGGATCCTTTTCACATCCCTCCTGAAATCATTACAACATAATGACAGAACAGGGGCAGGTGAAAAGTTTAGCTGCTCCCATAACCCTCCTCCAAGTTCAGCCTGCTTGGGAAAAACAGAATGCAGGAACAATTCAATATATTCAGCAATGCATGGTATGTGAAAGTATCTTCAGTGCCCAGTGATTATGATTTTTTCCATGGATTTGGCTATTTAAATCCAGGTAAACTTCATGCTTCCCATCATCCCATAGCAAGCAGCTTCATGTTATAACTATGTACCATACAAAAATATGAATTAGTTTGCTCATGTTAATTCTGTGACCTGATGAATTGTTTTGATAGTCCTTACTTTATCTTGTGAGGAGCAGTAATCAGCTGTTCCCTACCTACTTTCTCCTGATAGTTCAGGCTTTTRTGCATCTCAGAAACAGACTGAATAACAGGTTTCCTTTTCCCACCCGAAGGATCCAAAGTTCATGTCTCTATAAAGAGTTACTAATTATATAWTCACTAATTATCACACATTTAATCACCTCCACTGCAGCATTTCTGTTCTAACCACGAACTTGAGGTGAGGACAAAAACCTCTCAGRCTGTTCAGACCATGGGCACATCAGAGATATCCACGGTGAGTGGACAGCAGAGACATTTCTAAGGAAATGACTCCCAGATTTTTTTTCCCTGAGCATCAATAACTTGCTTAAAGACCATTAACGAAAATTTAAAAAAAAAAAAAAATTAGGACTGATTTTTCCCATTTCCTTTGCTTAGCATTTAACCACATGCAATTTCACCCCACTCTTCATCACCACTCAACATCAGGAGATTTCCTAATTCTTTGTCCAGTGTAATGCAGTAGTTAATCTCAGTATTTCCTCCTTAACCCTCTCACTGGGGCATGGCAGGACTAACCACTGACAAAACAGCTTTCACAGAACCAAACTCTGCTGCTCTGAAACAGAAGGTCACATTTTAACTTAAAACCCTCCTTAAAACAGTCATAAATTCAGAGGTGTTGGCCTTGTGCTTGTTGGGGGTGAGACTGTGGGAACACACRAGTTTTAACCTTAAATCACTTGAATTCTAGGCCATGGCTTACCTTGAACCAGATAAAATCAATCCACTTTTCTCAGCAGCTTGGAAAGGCTTCCTAGTTTGCTCGCAGTGAAAAAATTTCCATGAATTATCCATCCAGTGGCTCCAGTTTTGTTCAGATATATCCTTTATCRGAACCATTTAGTCAAGAGCACAATCAGGAGCCAAATTTAAAAGACACCTGCAATTTTCCTGGTGAAACATTTTGGCACATCCCATGTGCCCACAGCATCCATCATAGCAGGGCTCAGTGAGGAGCAGAAAAGTTGGAATGGCACAATCAATCCATGATTTCTATAATGGCATCAGCACACAGGGGACTCTTAAATTCTTGGAAATTCAAAGTTTACTCGTCTTCAAACTTAGATGGTAAAGCCAATTAAAACAAAAAAAAACAACAAAATATTACATTAGAGAAAGATAAGGCTTACATGAAGGTATTAGAATTGGTTGAATAATAATAAAACTGGGCTCATTAATATATTCTCAAATAAGCATGCCAGCTATCTGGGGTGACATTAATCACGGCTTGCAATTACTCACTTGAGAAGTCAGCAGGAGAAAACGAAGCTTGATGCTTCATCCATTTTAGTACACATTCTTTCTGGAAAAAGTCATACYAGGATTTAGTGATTATTATTCTCTCGTTGGGAAAGGTTCTCTCATCCCRTGGAGCAACATGGGTTTGGAGTCTGTTAACATTAACAAAAAGAGGAAAATAATTTTCTAAGGTGAGCTGGTCCAAGTCCCAGAAAAAAAAGCACAACAGACATAAATCACTTAACAAAAAGTGAGTGCTTTTT
>NW_026623570.1:588602-590086 GCF_030028575.1 Malurus melanocephalus
AAAAAAAAAGAGACAGAGGACAAGTTTGTAACTGATTCTTTTACAAAGATTATTTGACTTGGACTAATTTCTATTTTTCAGCTGTGAGAGTATCACTAAACATAAGCCAGAGCATAATGGCCAAAGAAGTGACCTGTAAGTTTGTTTTGTCTCTCCATTTGTTATAATATCCTGCTGAGTTACATCCATAATTTAAAAGAAGCAAACACAGTTGAGGTAAAAGTAGARAAGGAATCTGTCATCACATTTATTTTTTTTGGCAAGAATGGACAAGAATTCCAGGTATAAAGGAGTAGAGGGASAAAATGAAGCAAGAAGTTAAGGTGAGTTACCCAACACTAAATTGGACCACAAAATAACACAGGAGAATTCTACAACAGCCCKGACAGGAGTCACATCCAGATCTCAGTAAATCTGTCTGAATGAGCACAAGAGAAATACAGCTTGTGTCTCTGCATAAAAATAGTAAAATATTCTGATTTTTTTGTTTGCTTTAAATAAAGGATGAAGATGGCACCAAATTCCTAATGGATTTAAGTGCCATTCCCTTTTCCCTTTTAGCTCATSTCCTTTCCAGCTTGCACAGAGCAAGCACATCTGCAGGCAGCCCTGAAACTGGAGAGGTAGCTCCAGTTTTTGCACATGCAAAGCAGAAYCAGAGTTTGTTATTATTGAAATATTACTTGAAATGTTTGCCAAATTAAATTTTAATTTTAGGCAGTACCTTAACAGAATCTTTTTAAAGRTGTATCCAGATGAAGAGAAGAAGACTGAGGCAAATCCTGTGTGTCCCACCCCGTGTGGAGATGCCACTGGAGAATTCCTCACTCTCTCAGAGGAGGCTGGAACCATGTATAGAATTCTCTGTCCTGATCTGTTCCTGGGATAGAGACAGGCATAGTTTAGATAACATTTGTGCACAGGCAGCTGGGAGCATTTGCACCCCAAAGCCCATGAGCCCCAATGTTTTTACTTCTCCAACAACCTTGGCTTGTGCAAATGCAGGGGAGTTGCTTCAGCATTTACTTTCTTAAAGGAAATGTATTTGTTTTAAAGTTATCCAAGGGCAACTTTATTCAGAAGTGGGGGAAAAGCCTCAGAATATAATTTTCTCTCAAATATTTTTTTTACAATTTTAATCATGAAACCTGGCAGAAGTGCATGACTTTCCTGCTGTCCTCAGGATGCAATGAAGAGATGGATCTGTTCTGCACAGGTTTCATGTCCAAATACAATACATTTCCACATGTGGTTGTGGAAAGTCAAGAGGAAGAAGCTGAGAATGATCTCTGAATGATAAGGAGACCACGGGGTGCAGGGGAGAAGATGGTTCTGCCTGAAAATGGAACACAGCTCCTACAAAAGGCTTTGCCAGAACACCCTCGTTATTGGTACAAGGCAGGACCCCAAAGAGATGTTGAAGGAAAAGTAAAGGGAACACCTCAGTACCTCAGCACAGCCTCAAAAAGCATCAAGAGGCCCAT
>NW_026623570.1:590309-666275 GCF_030028575.1 Malurus melanocephalus
TGACCATGAGCAGGAGAGCTTTGGTTTGGCAAAAGGTCAGGTGTTGATGCCTGCAATGGGTTTGCCCCTCTCTCTGAAGGTGAAACGGGGGATTGCTCCCTCTCTGGGCTGTGTTTGCTCCCTGGGCTCCAGCTGGGAGGACTCTGTGCCTCCTACAGCCCAAGGAGACCTTCTGGCCCTGCACCCACAATCTGGGCACAATCAGGGGCACAAATTGACCATKAGGTCCTTCATTAATCTACTCCTCAATCCATGCTGTGAAACACCTCATTCCACCGCTTTGSCTCTGGCCCCCACCATAACAAGTTACGTGGGACTTGTCTCATCAAAATATCATCATGTCTAAATAGAGGATCTGTCTGAGCCACAGTGAAAATGAGTAATGATCACAATTATGGGCCGTATAACAGTCCAATAAAATCTAATTAAAATGATCCACATCCCATCTGCCAACAGCACATAAGCAACACCAGTCATGGGGGGGTGGGCAGGCGAAGAGAGTAAATAACACTCCCTTAATTTTTAAAATATGAAATATTTCATGCTGAAAAAGCTGTTTACATTTTATAACTAGCTCCAAACCGTGCTGCCAATGAACTTCTGTGATGATTGGAGATTCATCATCCTTAACTTAGGAGAAGTTTTGGGGGCTGCTCCCTGGGAAAAAAAAATCGTAACATGGAATGACAGAATGGTTTGGGTTGGAAGAGATCTTAAAATCACACAGTTCCAACCCCMTGYCATGGGCAGGGACACCTTCACTAGATCAGGGTGCTCAAAGSCCCATCCAACCTGATCTTGAGCACTTCCAGAGATGYGGAATCCCAAGAATTTCCCTCAAATAAGTTTGATAGAAGAGCCTGAGCGCTTGACCTTAACAGAGGAGTCAACCAGCACACCCTCTCAATACCTGATTAAATTTGACTTTGTGTTCTGCACTGATGGATGTATGAAAGGAGGAAAACTTCTCCATCACTCCTCCATAGCAAGGCTGGGCTTTGTGTTTGGCTCTCCAAGGTTTGGATTTACAGGAAAGGTGGCTCCTGAGGGTTTGCACCCTTCCCTCACCCTGTTGCTGGTCCCAGCTCTCACTGAAGCATCACTCTGCTAAAATCAAACCAGGCCTTTCTGCACTCACAGAAGAGGTGCAAAGGAACAGATGTGATCCTCCCTCCCAGTTTGGGACATGTGGGATCATTTCACACAGTTCAATGTGGACTCAGCCTTCACCTCGATGTTTTTAATCAGAAGTGCTCCTGATAACCCATAAAATCTTCCCAAACACATCTTGATACCTCAACCTGTTAGCAGCTGCTTCTGGAATTGCATCCCTGACTCTGTTCCTCTCTCAAGGGATGAAAAACCTTCCCTCCCCATCCTCTGTTCTTCCTCCACATCCACAAAAAGTGTGCTCTGGCTGCCAAGCCCAAAATAGTGATTTTTAATCAAGGTTAAGAATGTTCCTTCCTGAAATTTTATCTAGTGATCAATTCTTACATACAAATTTGTGAACATTTCTATGCCAAGGTACCAAAGCCATCCAAAATTTTAAAGATTCTGGAACAGGAAGGGACTCACAAYGAAAATTATTTTCTTCCAGCAGAATCCACTTGGGATGGAGCCCTTTCTTTCCATTTTGTGTGATTGGTCTCCATCCATCTATAAAATGGTGGTCACAGTTACAGTCTCAGCTGCCCCAGAGGTTTCATCCCTCATTGTTTTCATGTGGCTGGGGTCCATTCTCACGCCATGGCACCAAGGTAAGGCAATTTCAGCTTGGTGCAATTTTTAAAAACAAGCAGAGCGGGTCACAGCTTTGCTTTGAGTGTGGTTGCCCAAATTATCTAACCTTTGACTGGGGAAGAAGTTCAGGAAGGCAGAGCCACAGCAGTCTCAGCAGAAGTGTTGGGRTAAAATAAAAGAGGGAAAATACACATTGCACACATCACCTCTGGGAAACAGTAATCACAAGTTGTTAAACATTTTGTCAAAGGCTCTGCAGAGTCCTTTTCTTTCCTCCCCACTTTTGTTAGCAATAAAGGCAGGTTGCTAATATTTGTCACTTTCTAAATCATAATTTACTATTCAAAAGACAGCAAAGGTACATTATATTTTCATAAAAGGCTATGAAATTGTCCAATTTCAGAGCTGCAGGAGGACTAAAACYCTGAGCTGTGGCTCAGGTCCTTTTACCCATTCTGGATACAGATTTTTCCAATTCAAAGCAATAGTTCTCACCTTTTCCACTTCCTGGAACCTCGGGTGAGGCTTGAGGAGGTGCAGCAGCTTTTGGGAYTGACAAACACACATTTATGAAGGCAAAAGGATTGATGGACCAGGCATCCCAAATGCCATTGCTGTATTTAGGGCAGGGATGTGGCTCTTTCCTCCAAGAGTCACTCCAAGCATTTCAGTGGTCAAAAAAAACCATTTCCTCTGTTGGAAACCACTGGGATTTTCACTGCTTGTTCTGAGTTAGTAACCTACAAGAGCAAGAGGCAAATTTTAGGAATGCATTTGTTATAAATACCCAGTGTATAAGTCTCGGGTTTCCAACCCCAATCTGCTTTCAAAGCAAATTATGCCACCAATAATCAAGCCCTACAGATTCACATCAAATCTTCAGATTTTCCCCTTTACAACAGACTCTAATTAGGTATTGGTAAATATATTCCTATTGTCTTGCTCTTGTGGATTCCCTGGAATTTAATGAGGCATTATAATCATTTATACAGGATTTTTTTCCCCTGTAGCTAGAACCCTCTAGGCCTGGGTACCCCATTTTAATAAAACTCATACAAATTAACCTCTTTCAGACCTACTCACACTCTATGTTCAAAACAAGCTAAAAGGGACTGCCAGTTTTTCCTCCCTGCAGTCAAACTTCAGCCTTTTCCAGTCCTCAAGATAAAACCCTGCCTCTGCCTGTTCCTGAAGCCAGCCCTGCCTGACACTTTAGAGCAACATTTCATTTTTTCCAAGTTTAATGCAGACTCAGAGCAGTTTCTCACTACACACTCAACTCCTATTGGCTTGAGAAAGGTTTACTTAAATTCTTCTAGGGAAATTAGAGCCCATAGACACAGAGCTTGCCTATCCATACACATGCCAAGAGCCATGCCAAACCTCATCACATCCAGCCTAAGAACTCCCATTTGAAAATTAAAGGCAGGCTCCAAAAGCTTTCTCTCTTCCTGAAGCATGGATTTTGCTATGTAGTTAATTTTGCAAGCTTTGAAATTTTACTCTGCATATCCTCCTTTTCCTAATATATTGAAAAATCCATTGACAACATTTTTGATGCTCCTTTTCACTTGAAATTGAATCTTATTCCATGTTCTCTTCCCTCCCCCMAAAAACCTTCAGATTATCTCCAAAAATATACCTCACACACTGGAGAAATGSAAAAATAATTCCATATCTCCAGTCTGCTCAAGATAAATATTTCATTATGAACAGGTCTGCTGCAAATTGGTCCAAGTACAGAGAATAAGAAATTTAAGTAAAGACAAGTCAACAGCCTACACGTAAAGCAGGCCACGTGTTGTAAATGAAGGGAGAGTAAGAGGAAGGGGCTAAAATTGCCAACAAAAATCTGTATTTCCAGGTGAGGATGCAGATCCCCACACTGCCACTTAAAGAGGGCAATGCCTCGTGTGTCCCTYTGCAGCCAAAACTGTGAGAGAGCTCCTGATGCCTGGAAAAGGCTGAGCAGGCAAGTGACAGGGGAGGTTTATTAAATCAAATGAGATTCAATACTAACGGAGCTCCCTGCTATAGATCCTGAATCCAATATCCTACATGAGACAGATAATGATATAGTCAGTGGGAGGTCCTGCCAAAGGGGGGAAAAAGTACAGCTGTATTTTTTATTTTATTCTTTAAAAAAAAAACCAACCTTTTCTATATTGGACCTTCACAGAAGGGAGGGGAAGTTTGTCTCATTTCTACTTTTTCCCTGCTTAGAAAAAAAGGAAAAACAATTTTGTCACATACATATACTGGAGAGCAAAGCCAGAAATTCACAAGCAAGTGGCATTCAATCAGGAATTTGAGAATTAGGCTAGGGAGAGCKGGAGATGAACTGTGCTGGGTTGAGGAGGTTTTGGAATTAATTTGCAGAAACTCAGTGTTAAGGCAAAAAGGGCCAACTTCCCAGCTTCTGTAAACGAAACCAAAATAACTGAAGGCAAATTAATTCCACTGGTTTACCCCCAAATCCACTGGCTTATTTCTGGCCCATTCATAACCAGCATTATTCASTACATCCACTCTGAGTGGGGACCTTTGAGCAACAAATTCCCATTTTGTGAGAACCCCAGTAGCAGAAAGCTGATATTCCTCAGCTCCTAATGAACATTAACATCACACAGGAGATTTTTAACAGACACCAACACAGGGTGTCTCCCTTTGGCACAGCTTCCACCCTGCTCCTTGGGCATGGAGAAAAGTAAAAATCAGGATGAGCTCAGCAGCAGCAMGGCTCAGTCACTTTGCACAGTAAATACTTACAAATGGTACAGATTACACAGCTATTTCCTCAATTTACCCAAGCATGGACATCTCGGGTGTTGTGGTTATGGACTGATACAAGAAGAAAGCAGATACAAGTCCTGAAGCTGCTGACCCTCAGTGCACTACACCAAAATCCTGTAACGGGTGCATAACATCTCACAGAAACCTGCAGAGATCTCCTGGATGCCAAAAATCCAGTAAATAAGTGTGTGCAGTAGCTCATCAGATAAATCAACCAAAATGCAGCACGTAAATACGAGTTATTCCCTGAGCAGCTGAATGAGGGATGGGCCCCATTTAATTAAATTAAATAAAAATATAATTACTCTTTCAGCAATGTTTCAYAGAAGTATTGCAGTGACAGGCAGTAAGATTTCTGTGAGCTGTACCAAGTGTTTTTCCCTACCTTACAAACAAGGAGCAAACATTCTGACAGTACCTTTAGGGTTAGRTTTTCACTTTAGCACACTGATACAAGCCCTCTGGCCAGCACAAGCAGGAGCTCTGAAACCTTTCAAGAGGGAAAAACAAGCAAAATTCTGTGGCTGCTTTTGCTGACTCACACAGGGAAGCTGAGGCTTTCCAACCTGCCCCTCTTCATCTCCTCCCCAGCCCCAGAGAAATCCTGACTCCACCACTGATTCTGGAGCCATCCCCCATGAAATCATGCAAGTGAAATTGCTGATGAATTTCCAGAATTTCTGGCACAACCAGAGGAATGACCAGGTTGGCTCTGCTACATGGGATCACAGCTGTGTGATCCTACCACTGCCCAAAATGGTCTTATTTTTCAAGAGTTATTTCTCCATCTGACTGTAAATTAACCAAACCAATGAATTAACAATCTGGAGAATGTGTGAATATATAACAATATATAACAATATATAACAATATATAACAATATATAACAATATATAACAATATATAACAATATATAACAATATATAACAATATATTAGGAGCTGTCTCACAACACAACGGAGAAATTACTTATTTTCAAACATCTTTTAGGATAAATTATAAAATGGCAAAGAAGACAGTCCTGTAGCTAAATGTGATCTCAAACCCCACATTTTGCATTATCATGGCCTTGTTTTTAATAGCACACACTCAATATGTCTATTAATGCTGCATGTTACATTCTGTTTTCAAAAAAAAAAACAAAACCTGTATTAGGATTGATATTGCAGCAGGTTATATCAGCAAAAACACGTCTGTCCAATGTCACAGTCACTAGCAGGACTTTTAATGCTGGCTGCTGTTTTATGGGATATTGTGYATGGGGTATAAATATTTATATATGACGTGTGTCTGTGAATCCATGGCCGTGCACAGGACCAGCCAGCCCCAGTTAATCAGAYGGTTTGAAAACTTCATTGCTTTCAGATGAAAAAGAAAATTATATTAACATATCAATAGCATGTACATGCTGSGAGAGTGATTACCCTTCACATCTTCAGGATATCCAAGCACCCACACAGGCCCAGCCACCTTAACACCCTATCTGGAATATTCTGCCTCAGTATCTCTCATTTCTCCCCTACTCTTTCCTCAGACTTTCTTCTCCCTTATCTGCCTTTCCTCTTTAGCCTTTACATCCATCTCATTTCTCTTCCCATTTCCCTTGTTCATCCATCTTTCCCCCCTCCCTTTTGTCATTCATCACTCCCTCGTCTTTTCCTTTTTTTCCTCTTCCTTCTTTTTCCCCTCTTCCCCTCCTGTTCTCCTTCTCCCACCCCCGTTCCTCGCTGCCTGCTTTGCTTGAAGTTTCCACCTTGTGGGTACTGCTGACTTCACATTTGCTGTGGTGTGAACTTCACATCTGTGAATGGATGACAGGAAAGATTAATAACCCCGTGTTCCCCTTCTCCTTGACTGTGGGCCTTTCTAATGAATAAATATATAAATAAAAAAATTAAAAAAAAAAACAGAGCTAAAAAATCTCCTAAATAGAGACCCAGAGCCTGGGAGAAAACAATATTTTGCTGAATCTAGTATTTAAAAAGAAAAAAAAAAAGTAACAAAAAAACCCCCACAACCTCTAATGATCTTTAGTTTACATACTCGGCAATTTTTTTCCTAAATAGTTTATGGGAAAAAAAAAAGAAAAGTTAAAGGCAAAGGAAYGAACCCTTTCTCCTGAGCCAATTAAAGGAAAAATGATTTAAAAGCAGTGATAGAGGAAACGTATGGGAAAGAAATTTTTGATGCCCTGCACAAAGCGGAGCTGTCAGATGTGGTATCAGCACAAAATCACTGTCAGTAACAGCTCACACACGGCCCTGTAGGAATCACACTGCAGAGCCACAACCTCGCAGCAAGGAAGGGATTTCTGGCTGATTCCAGCTTTTCCAGACTAATGAAAATCCCTGCCTTTGGCCCCAGACCCGTTTATGCCATCCACACCAACTTGCCCAAAGAGGTGTTTCCCATCACACTTACGTATTGGCCAATTCCTCATTTGCAAGTTGATTATTTGACTTGAAATTGAGTCTTAATTGAAAGCAGAGAGATCTGTGTGTGATGCCTGTTTGGAGAAGGAAGAAGGAGCTTTGCACCAAACTCATTCYCACTTTAATCCTCAGTATTAAAATGATCTTAATAAGGTTTTTTACCACTTAGGGAAGATGAGGTCCATSAGTGGATGGTGCAGGAGAAGATATTTCACCTGGGGCTGCAGGGCAGGGCTGGCAGAGCCCATAACAGCAACAGGTCCTGGAGTCACCACCCCAGGAAATCACTGCTGCAAACCCTGATCCAAAACCTTCCAGCAGGAATTGATGCACAAACACACAAATGTCCAGGGGAAGGGAGGGGAATAATGAAATCAGGAGCTCAGTTCCATTTTGTGCTCTTGGGCAAAGCTGTCAGTGGCTTTGCTGAGCCCTTTGCTCAGGGGTAAAGAGCCCCCTCCACACCTCCATTCAATTTTGTTGCATTTTTSTCCAACTCTGGAAACCTGCCCAAGAGAAAACCTCCCCTCTCTCCCATCACCTGCCCAGGGCAGGCCAGGGGAGCCCCACACCAGCACCCTTTGACCACGTTTAYTTCCAGACAGATTTTCCAGAGCTGCTGGGGAATAGACCAGAAATGTGTGTTYGTGTGCAGCCCCAAGAAACAAAAAGCCCAACAGCACAAAACTCCCAACATTTAACCTCTGATTCAAGCTCTGCTGCTTCTCCAGTCCTGGCTACCTTTGCTGCTTTAGAGGAAGAAAATCTCACATTTCCCGTCCCTCTCTGCTGCAGGTCAGTGAGGAGGAGACTTGGTACTGCAGGAGACAAATTAAGGGTTTTCCACAGTAGGTAAATCTGAATTTTTTCAGTTTTAGTTGAAAAAAACAAAATTAAATGTGTCCTGCCTCAACAATCTTACCTGGGACACCTGTATGGCAAACCCTGATGGCTTTCTAAGGTCATATAACTGGGTTATTGCAATAGAGAAAAATATTTAAAACCTTCTAAAAATCAGTAATGTAATGAATACAAGCTACTCTTGATTATACAATAATTATAAAGCTACTTTATATCATAAACATATAAATGTATAATTGTATAAACACAYATATCTATAATAAAYATATTTGTWTCTAAATAAATAAAYACAAATAAAAACTAAACCAGATKTGAATCATGTCCCTGCCAATGCCTGTACACAGAGTAATTTTACTCATGTGAATTTACCAGATAAGCCTCATAAAATCATGTGGGAAAACCCTTAGGAAAAACATATATATTAAAAGATGACAGAACATTTTTGAATGTCACACACACACAATTTTTTTAGATGGTAGTATGTAAATTTATGTTATAAATGTAGAAAAATCTTTGGCCTAACCCAGCTGTTTTTATTTAGCAAAACTGCWGTGAAAATGTAGTGCAGGATCATGCCCAGTGCAGCCACTCTTACAATTCTTTTCTTGCTCTCCAATTTTAAAATAAAGCAATTTTTTCTCTCTGGAAATTTTGCAAAATCCATGAATAACAAACTGCTCTAAAATGATAGTGACCTTCAGGTTTTAAATTTGAAAAGAATTCTAGATGGAAGAAATAAATGCAGTGTAAATAACCATTGGGTAATTAAATTTATTTTTAAACAGCATCAAAGTTCAGAAGAAAGAGAATAACAAAGAATATATCATACAGAAATGCACAAAGACTGTGTCTGTATAATTAGTTATCTAGCAAAAACCAAAGTCTTTTTACACAGATTGATTATTTTTGAGATTGCATCTTGCAAATCTGAACTAGAAATGCTTTTTGTGCAGCGTTCAAACAYGAAGCTGCCTTTTGGTAACACTACAGGCTGAGGAGCCCGAAGAGATATTTAATTTAGATTGAACAGGACACTTATGCCACAGCAAATAAATCAGTTTATTAATGAAAGCCTTTCCATTGATGTTTAATGGCTATCATATTTATGGAAYTGCTGTAAATCCAAAATAAATGTGTTTAATAATCAATTGATATTTGTTTATAACGCAATAATTTTCTTATTGAATCAGAATTCAATGCCTACTAGGAAGTGTTAACTTAAAGCTTTGCTAAGACCTCTGAATAAGAGTATAATTAATGATTCTCTTCTTGAAAAGGAGTAACAAATTAATTGTCAAAATATTGTAATGAATGTTGTGAAACCCCATAAATGAGAACTTTGAATTGCTAARTACAAAGAAGAGATAACACTTCCTAAGAGCAGATTAAAAATTCTACATTATAATTATTACAYTTAGCAGGATTTCTTTTCCTAGGTATTAATAATTCTAAAGTCTCTTTTTGTAATCAAATTGTTTGATGACTGGGACGAGAAAAAGAGAGGAGGGATATCTTAATTTTCTTATTTCTTTACAGCTACTTACAAAAGARCTGCTCTTGGTTCGTCAGATTTTCCCTTCCAAAAGCAGCTCTGTGCTATTGAAAATTCCAAAGTTCTTTTTTTCTCTCTGATTCCTTTTTAAGGCATGTTTTCTTTTAAAAGATAGGGGGAAAGGAAAGGATTACAGTTAAGACATTGGCTTTAATTGCAAACACATCCCTCCCCATCAGCACAACACTTGATCAGAACGCCAGAGATAAATAAATTAAGACATCCATCAGACTTCTGTCCCCGCTGTCATTTTTTTTTTTTTTTAAAGAACTTGGGAAGTGCCTGTTATTCCCATCCTCGGGGCTGGGCTGAGCTGTGCTGGGGTTTGTGCAGCTTTTCCAGCACTGAGGAATTATTGTTTGGGGGTGTCAGCGTTGCTCCCCCGGGAAAAAGCAGAGGCAGGAGAAGCAGGKATGGTGCAGCTGCCAGAGGGAAATGGGGATCACCACACCAGGGAACGGCTTCCTGAGCACCAGAGAGGGAAAATGTCTCATATCCTATCTGGAAAAGTGGAATAGCAGCAGCTTGAGAGCCAGGAGTGCGGTGATAGTCTCAAAATGAAGTTAAGAGGCAGCCGGGTACCACCGGAGATGCTCCGTGCGGTTCAGGAGCTGCCCCTGCTCCGCTCAGCACATTTGGTCAAATTGATATTTTTTAAAGGCTGCAGTGGAAGCAGAGCAGRGTGTAAGAGCAGCAGTTCTATTTAAGGAGTCATGTTTTACAGAGGAACTGAAAAGGTTTGAACAAAGTGACACCTCGTTTTTCTTTTGCTCCCCACTCAGGAAGCGGCAGCCTTGTCCACCGCTGACAATTATCTCTATTAATGACCCATGCACAGGCAGAACTTCAAATTCTTTTCCTAACACTTAAAGAAAGGAGGGGGAAAAAAAAAGGCAGTTGGTGTGTTTCCAAGTCTTTTCAGACAGCTATTGGAGTTATAAAAAGAAATAATGCCCACAGCTAAGTGCCCAGTAAAAAATATAAATCCACTATTTCCTTCAGTTAGCAAATCAAACTGAAACAAGCAGAGCTCTCACGCCTTCCTTCCACCAATTTCGGTGACTTTTGACACGAGAGCCTCCTGGCACGAATATTTTTAAGAATCACCCGTTCGAGAAACCTGGATTTAGGACACAAAACCCCACATTGCATCAGTCTTGTCAAAAGCCCCAGCGGGTGATCCATCCCTCAGTCAGGCTGGAGGAACGGGTCAAAATTCCCCAGGAAAAGGATCAATCACAGCCAGCCCAGCACGCAGTGAACAGAGCACAGCACACAAAACCCGGACTGCTCGGACAGTTTGCAAATAGAGGGGGAATAAATTCTCCCGATGAATTATTCAGGATGTGGTCAGCTCTACCTTGGGCCGAATTTATCTTCAGCACGAGCGAACGCAGATCCTGGGGAAGATCCCCGCGCTCTGGAGCAGGAGCTGGAGCTCTGTCTCACACCAGAGACTCATTTCTCTGTCAAGTGSTTCAAATTTCTAATAAAAATGTTAACTTTTGCAAAGGAGGGAAGCTGGTTTTCAGTCACTGATATGGCACACCCCAGCCCTGAGGTGTTTCGTAAGGCTTTTATAAAATGTTTGCTTGTGTTGGTTCAGTAATTAACAATATTTCAGGAGGTTGTCAGCTACCAGAAGCTCATTGTCCTCTCAATCTGAGCTGGAGTGTATAAACATATTAAAAAATTTAAATTTTGGTCACTTTTAACTGCATATATGTGTAGCTATTATAACCAAACTCCAGTGAGTCAAAAGAATCACCCCATCTATGCAACACGATAATTAAACATTCAGTTCCTGTTGTAACAGCAAGCACAGCTGAAGAGATCTGACATCCTTAGCACCAGTTCACTTGGAAAAAAAGCATTTTGAAGGAGAGAGCTCACCCTTTTGAAGACGGGGGAAAAATGGAGAGAATAAAAAGGAAAAAGGAAGAAAACACATTATATCGCACAAAATATTAACTTCTTTTGTTTCTTTATAAGTTCTGTATAATTTAGGATCTAAAAAGCTTTTCTTTTAATTAAAGAACCCAATTCTTCTACTTCACAGTGCTGGTTTGAATTTCACCAGCTCCGTGTTCATTGATTACAGGGCAAGAGGAGCTCTTCAAAACATCATTTATTCTCTCACACACAAAGTAATATTTGCATATAGAGCTGGGCAGGTTTGAGAGTTCCCCCAGCACGGGCAGGGTGTCGCTAAGAAAAATGCTGTGGTCTCACACCGTTTTTTGGGCTGCAGTCTCCCAGAAGAGAGAAAAATGCTGCCCTGTAACAATCGTCAAAAAATAAAACTGAAAGTTCTGGGTTTCAAGAGGAAAAGTAAATAACTTCGACCAGCAACAATAAATAACATTTTATAATTATAACATCTATAACATTTTTTAATGAATGTAAAAATTAAACTGAGTGAAAAAAATAATAAACGCCATAATTTCGAGGTCTCCAAACGGCTTTTTGCAGTGACTCAAGCTCGGCCGCAATGGAAAGCCCCAGAGCTCCATCTTGTGGTTTTTCTGCTCTGAGGCAGGGAAAGAATTAAAAATAAAAGTAATTTTGCTATTAAATCACACCAAAATGTAATTTCTTTTGCTGGCATCACACATAGAAGCAAGGCAGAGAAGAAAACCAGCCAACAAACTATTTTTTTTTTTCTATTTTGCTGTGTAATGTCATCTCCTTTCCTCACTTAAGGAAAAAAATCTCTGCTTTTTCCTAACCCACAGCCCATTGCAAAACCATTGCCAGCAGCAGAACCTAAATTAAATAAACCTGTGGTCTGGAAGGGAAAGTTGCTGGGCTGGAGAAGGGCAGAGCACGGAGCAGAGCGGGCACAGAGCTCCCCATGAAACCAGCTGGAAGCTGCTTATCACCATTCCTGCTCATCCCACAAGAACCCTCCTAAATCCCGGAAAAAAAAGGGGGGAGGGATATTTTGGTCAGACCTCCTGCATCCCGGACTCTGCAGTTATATTTATATTTATTATTTSTCTTTTTATGACATTTGCCTGTGCAAGAGCCGAGTTCCCCCAGGGATGGCTCCGGCTCCACTCGCTCCTCTGCATCCATCACAAGCTCAAGGGTCGAGAGAGATGAGAAAAGAGAAAAAAGAATCAAGAAGGCACACCTTGCTCATCTGATGGAGTGAAACTTCCAGCCCTGCCATGGAATGGGGCTGTTTTAATGCCCCCACATTGAGCTTTGCTGCATTGGAGATGCTCAGATTTTATCCAGACACAGATAAAGCCAACTCCTGTATATGAATTCTGCTCCTGTAGATTTTTGAAAAATGTTTCTGGGTTTCTTAATTCTGAATTGGCAACAGGTAAATTCAAATTCAGCTGTTTTGTCCCCACTCTGAAGCAGGATCTTCTGTAGAAGGTTATGAATCTGTTGCCCACAGGAAACCACTCAAAATTCACACCTCCACTCTGTCCAGCCCAGTAAAGGTAAATTTTTTGGTAAATCTTTGMAATGTCCTTAATTTAAGATCAAGATTCACTAAGATAAATTAAGATAATTAAGATCAAGAAAGAAAAAACACAAGTGAGTTCTTTTAGAAACATTTCCATCATGAGACAAACCAGGCAGCACCAGGTCTATAGGGCATTGTCCATCCTATCAAAACACATGGAGAATAAAAGGCTCCATGAATCTACAATGAAAAAAAAGTGTCAGGTGCCTCCAGGTGACCTGTTTGAAGCTGGTCCAGTTGCCACYCAGGGTCACCATCACTGGACAAAGCCAGCCCTGCTCCAGCCACAGCTCCTTCACACCCCTGGACAGGGCTGGGCCTGGCATGGATGGAGCACAAATCACCTGAATTAAACTAAACCTGYAAAAACTGAGGAAAGAGAGGTAGTAATGGACTGCAAGGAGCTGGTTAGCAGTGAAACCTCTCCTCTAACATTTATGACCTGCACTGGTTATGTTGAAACCAAGAATGAGACGTTGAGAGGCAGACAAAGCTCACGTAAGAGGTGAATGGATCAAACCAGGGCGCTGGAGCAAAGGCAGAACCCTGCAGGTGAGGAAGAGCTCCCTGGCAGCAGGTACAGCAGGAATTCATCCCTCCTCACCTCCACCAYCCTGCCCAGGGCTGAGCTGGAGCCTGCAGACATCTCTGCTGTCCTGGGAGGRCTGGAGGGTTGGCCACAGCTAAAAATAATCATCCTCTTCCTATATGGGAGAGGAATCGTAGGAAACACATTGTCGGGTTCAGGGAAGGGCTAATGGCCATTTCCCCAA
Source organism: Malurus melanocephalus (assembly GCF_030028575.1). Classification (NCBI taxonomy): domain Eukaryota; kingdom Metazoa; phylum Chordata; class Aves; order Passeriformes; family Maluridae; genus Malurus; species Malurus melanocephalus. The sequence continues at coordinate 603,948 of NW_026623570.1, forward strand.
ATCCATTTGTCTTTTGGCACTCGGTCCTGCAACCTTTACTCGTCCTGGGACAGGACTTTGCTCCTTCAGGACTTCCAGTGGCAAAAATGTGATTTTCTTGGATTGAAAAGGACACAGAATGTGAACAGGAGCAGGGAGGAGCAGAAGGGTGGGAGAGGTTACAGGAGCTCTGCTGAACAGCCAAGGCCAGCAGCGTGAAGGCCACAATTAAAAGGAATAAAAGCAAAGAGAGAAGGGAAAGTGTAGCAGAGATCTAAGGGGGAAAGACAGGAGCTCACAGAGAGGGATTTTATTTTTACAGGAAATAGCTGGAGGATTTTATTTTTAGAGAAGAGCTGGGGGGCAAGCAAGAGGCCAGGTGGCACAGGGACAGCATTTGCCAAGGCTTGGGAGGGTCAGGGGAGGGAGAGGAAGCTAAAGAAATCAAAACTTTTCAGCTATCCTTGTGGAGAATGAAAAAAAAAATAGCAAATCCTATGTCAGACAGATGTAAATTTGGAGTAAACATGTAAATAGGATAACTAGACCGTGTACACATCACTATCTCTCTTTTTTCCTAAACTCATTTATAAAACAGGCTGTATTTATGTCTCAAAACACTTCCCATCACAATAACCTGAGAGGATACAGGAGTTGACTGACACCTTATTTCTCTGTGTTTGCATTTTTTTGCCATGCAGGGCATAATCTGGTTCTTAGGGAGTTAATGCACCTGCCATTCCGGTGCTGACRAGCAGTTTTTCAGAGGAACACGGAATTTTTTTTTATTTATTTATTTATCTAAGGAGCCCTGAAGATTGCACTCAGGAGACTTCTTGAGCACTGCCAATAACTAGCAGGTACCAACACATGTACATTTTTGACTGCACCATGATTGATGGCGCTTATTTGTGGCTTGATGCCTAAACCTCTCCTTTTCCTTTGCTTCCTGACTGTCTCTCTCAGTCCAGCTATTTCAGTGTGTGGGGTTGCTTTTTTTTTTGGGGTTTTTTTTTTTTTTTAAATAATAAAGACACTTTAGCCATTTGGGGAAGGGGGAGAAGCGGGGGAGGGATGATTTATCTGGTGCCGCTGTTGTCTTTGAGCTGCTCTATTCTACAAAGATTTTTGGAGCAGTGAGTGGTCAGGGGAGGGAAATTGAGACCTTGGGGCAAGGAGGAGCTGTGGCCATAAAGTGGGAGCTGCCTGCAGGAGCAGGGATGGAGGGGACCCCACCTTCTGACCCTGTCCTGCTTCCAGAGCCCACCACAAACCCAGCTGCTTCCCATGGGCAAAAAGATCAATCTTCATTTCTGCACCTTTCCTCCCCCATCTTCACCTCCTTGAAGCAGGATGGGGATGAGAGTCCATGTAGAGCACACGAGGCTCTAAAAACAGCAGAGAGCTGTAAAGTTTACTCAGCACAACATTTACCTGCCTGTCCAAAATTCACAAAACTCCATCAACAACTGAGCTCAACAAGCTCACAGCAAACCCAGGCAAACCCCCGAGCTGAATGCTGCTCCTCCTTCAACCCCACAGATGATKAATTGTTTTTCTCACTTTTCCTGAGCCCCTTTGCACTTGCACAGACCTTGGCGAGAGGCAGAGCGGGGTTTGCCGTTTCCCTTGTCTTTCAAAAGAAGGAAATGGATCTGATGAAAGCTTCAACATGAACTGCCTGGCAACAGGACAGAAGCAGCAATCGGTCCACGAGAAGATCCCCGTGAATCCAGCCAGAATTCCTGCGCTGCTCCATCCATATGGGAACGATTCACMCCCAACGAGAGGAGCTGCAAACCAACACCCAGAGCCTGTGGAAATTCAAAGCTCTTGACACCTCATCCACAATCGAGCCTGAGAGGAAATCAAAAGCCAAAAGGACTCCAGGCAGCCCCAGGGGTGCCCCTTTCTGGCCCTTTTCCCCAAGCCCTGCCCGTGTGGCACATGGGGATTGTGTTCTATGCTCCCATATGGGCTCAGCCGGGTGTCTGCACCTGCTTTGGGTTCCCCTGGGCAGCAAAGGGCAGCAGGGTGGTGTGGGGTCCCTGTGAGCTGCGGGGGATCCAGGGAGTGCCAGCGGAGAGGGCTCCTCCCTGGGAAAGACAAAAACTCCTTATCTGGGTTACAGCAAAATGCAGCCCCGAGTCACTGCCCTCTCCGCAGGGCTGGAGGAACACTGCACACCGGGAAGGGAAAAGGTGAAACAGAGGTGATTTCCCACCTCATTGACTTTAGAGGGGCTCTGGGATTTCGGGACTGTAGGGCAGATCTGTGCGGAGCAAAGGAAAGCACAGCCCAGCGCCTGTGTGTGAGCTGAGCTGAGCTCTGCTGGTTCTGAACAGCCACGATCCCAGAGCTGAGAAAAACTGCAGAGGGCACATCAGGCTGCTGGCGTGGCTGTAAATGGGTTCAAACCTTGAAAAGATGTTCTTCCCACAGCTTTGTAAGGCGGGAGTGGCTCCAGGGCCAGGACAGTGCCTCTAATGCAGGCTGGTGGAGCAGCAAACCCCAAATTCCATGTCACAAAACCCCAAGCAGCAGCACCAGATGAGCTCACCCCCTCCCTCAGCCTTCTGGCCACTGCTCAGAGGGGACCAGCATCATCCCCAGAGCTGCTTTCCTGCAGCACTGCAGCTGATGAGTTGGTTAAATCCCACAAAAACTCTGGCCATCCACCCAGATAAAACCATGAAAATCCCTCGGGTGAAGTTCTGCCCATCACCTCAGGTGCCTGCCCTAACACTGGACATCCCCTGCTRAGGGCTGTACCTACAAACTCCCTCTTACACAGCGCGCTGGCACCATCCCAGGCGCCTGACCTTCCCAAAACCCCTCTAAAATTTGTATCCCGTGGGTAAAGTACGATTTTTGCCCTTGCACCCACCAAGAGCAGCAGTGCTGCTGGGGCTGTGCATGTGCCTGTGCCAGATTGTAAAATCCCCTAAAACCTGCGGTGGGTGGCTGCAAAATGGTCAAACAGTACCATCTGCAGGGAGCAGCAGAGGTTGCATTGGTGCTGGTGGCCAGGAACCCTCTTTCCCCAGCCCAAGAGGCCTCTGCTGGGCTCCAGCTCTCACAGCTGAGGCACCAGCTGCCTTCACTCGCCTCAAAACGCATTAACGGGAAGGACAATTACAAACAAAGCAAAGCAAAAGCAAGGGCAGAGAATTTTAGAGCKTTAGAAGTTGGAAAAACTTTTAATGAGGAGGAAGGGAAGGCCAGAACAGCCAGCAGAGCAGGGAGCRGGGTGCTGCTGGCTGACCCCACACTGCAGGGATCACCCCAAATCTCCCCCAGGGGAATGTGGGTGCCTCAGGATTTTAGGGAGACACAGGATTTTCGGGATTTTTAGGTGAGAGCAGAGATGTGCTGGGGCTCAGCAARAGGAGCTCAGAGCCAAGAGAACTCACTGGACAGGAGGATGGGGTCTGAAGTCTCGTGTCCTGGATGACAAGAAAGGAGATTTTTCAGAAATCAAAGGTGACCCTCAGATGTTTGAGCTGTGACCATTCTCAGAGGGCTCCTAGATTTCCTTCAGCTGTTAATTTGTGGTGCTTTCCCTAAAACCACCACCACAGTGAGCCTAAATAGCTGCAGCTGCAGCATTTACTGCACKTTGTGGCATCTGTGGAAGTGCTGACAGGGACGGCTGACAGCTGCTCCGCAGCCTAATTCACACCATCACATCATCTCCCAGGCACTCGGCTTCTCACTGGAAAATTCTGCCCTGCTGCTTTGGAAACCCAGTGCCAAATTATTGATTAAAAGCCTGAAACAACTAATGGGACCTCCAGCAATTTAGCTTAACTTTTAATTTATTTTTTTTTTATCCTTTAAGGTCTGTTTCTACACACCTCATGTCGTGATTTAACTGGGCAGGCAGCAAAGCACCCCACAGCTGCTCCTCACTTCTCCCACTGGGATGGGGGAGAATCAGAATAAAGCTAAAACTTGTGAGCAGTTTAATAGGACAAAGAAGAGAAAATAATAMTAMTAATAATTATAAAAGAAGAKAAAATAATAATACTAATAATTATAAAAGAATATACAAGTGCAGTTGCTCAGCACTCCCTGACTGATGCCCAGACAGTCCCTGAGCTGTGGCTGCTGTCCCCTGGCCACCTCACCCCAGTTTATAGACTGACCACAAAGCCACTTTGGCCACCTGTCCAGCTTGTGTCCCCCTACTGTCAGGGCAGCATGAGATGCTAAAAAATCCTTAATTTAGTGCAAGCACCCCTCAGCAACAGCTGAGCCACCAACTGTTGTCATCCTGAATCCCAAACCCAGCTCTGTAGCAGACACTACAGAGGAAATCAACTCYCTTCCACCTGAAACCAGGACACTCTGATAGAAGTCAATGAATTCTTCAGCTGTAAGAAATGTGTTTATTTTATCATCCACCTCTGCCTCCCCAGGTGAGTAACTCCCTCTGTGTGTAACATTCCTCTGACTCCAGCCTGCTCCATTCTGTCCCTAGCAGTTTTATTTGCTAAACCCTACACCAAACCACAGCAGCAAAAATTTCTAACACTCAATAAAGCCTTTTTAGTTTCTTTCACAACATAAAGACAAGCACCTAGAKGTCAGATGCAAACAGTGATCCACCTCTTTATGGAATAGATCAACACCAGATATTCCTTACATCGAATATTTCACATTATCTACCCTGCAGCCTCTCTGAGCCAGGGACCATCCAGCTGTAAAACAAAACTGTTATTCCCAGCTTAAATTCATAAGCAMCACTGATTTCCCAATATCAAGCACTATATAGGATTTGCCACAACAAATCAGACTTATGTCTCACTAGATTTTAAATACAATATACAGGTGACAAAAAACCCACAATACACATAAAATATTCAAAGCTTGGGCTCTGCCACCAGGTAGCCAGGACTGGGTCAGTCCCAGCTGCATCTGGCATCCACCATCAAGGAGAAAGAGCGGAGCTCAGGTGCTGTAAATCCACCAGAGCTCACAGGACACCACCACCTTCTTGTGCAGCTGGAAATCCAGTGATGGGATTAACCCAGCTACAGGAAATAAAGTCATAGATAAGATAGTGGTTAAAGAGTTGCCATCCAACTCCATTAAAAATAAGATTAACAATTAAAAGGAGTCTGTAGCCTTTGTCACATGGACATATTTCTCTATTTTGTTTAGCTTATTTGCACAAGGACAAATCTTTCCACCTCTGTCACTGCTCAAACACAATCACAGTGTTGAAAAGGCAGCRTGATCCTCACACTTTGCTCACTGCTTGGACTGTGGACTCAGTTTCAGCAATCAGTCACCAGAAACCTTGTGGATGGTTGTAASCTGGGCTTTAGGGTTTGCTCCTGCYGTGCTCCTCTCTCTGGGGTTGCACCCTATGTCTGTAGAGKRTAASAATGGGTTCTCTTGAGCAGAGAYTGSMTGGGGASAGCAGSAGTGGGGATGTGTTGGCTRGGAMAGTTCAAAATCCATCCACGGGGTCAGAAACTCAGACTAAACAACACGTGAGGACAAAGATGGGCCAAAAGGGAAAGGAAAAAAGCAGCTGATCCTGGGATTCAATGAAACCTGCCCAAACACTGACCCAMCCAGGGTGTTTCATCTCTGTGCCTAAAAAATGACCAGCAACYTGAGCAGTGGGGTCCTGTCAGAGCCAAACCAGTTCACATTTCCTTTTGCTGAGCATCCCAGAAGCAGCAAAGGGCATCATCCCCCACGGAGCATCGTGCCAGGGCTGATGAGAGCGCTCCCCTCGCACTCGTCACGGGAGCTGTCTCCTCGTGTCCTCTGGGAAATCATGCACCAGAGCCAGGAAACAAAGAAAAATGGATGTTTAATTCACCCACAAATGAATAGACTTCTCCTCCTTCTGCAGCTCTGTACCAAAGTCTGCTGCAGTGTCAGATTGGTAGGTTGGATGCAYTTGAGTTTAACTCTTTCTGGTGCATTTTTAATATCCGGAGGAAGGAGGTTATCTTAAAATAGGATTRGTATGGGTTTAGCTACAACTTCCAGTTTTATCTGTAAAAGAAGGTTTTGCAAAAGCAGAGAAGGGCATATTTTAAAGSCAGAAATCAAGCCTAAATGCACTTYCTAGGAGCACCTTTAAGAAAATAAGAGGGAATTACCATGATCAGTTAAGGCTGACTATAAATCTGTGTTCCCAAAGAAAATGTCAGGCTCAGTGCTCCCTGCCCCTCCAGCTCAGTGATTAARGCAAAAYCACACTTTYCTGTGTCCTGGYCAGCCCTGCTTTGAGGRTCACCCTGATCCCAGAACAGGCACSSAGCAGTGGGGGGAGCGAGGAGCTTTACCTGGCTTGTCCMATTTACAGAACTGCACTTTCAGGAGGCTTTAAAATCCGTGCCAAATCTACCTGTGCTCATTTTACGAAATCAAATGTAACCCAAAAACTTTATAAAAAACTATAAAAATCATGATGCAGAACGATGAGGAGGCTTTAATGTCATAAACACACACAAAAACAGAGGAGAGGGCATTTCCCTTCAACAGAGCTGGAGCAGAATCTGTGCTTTGCTTTTCTGCCATTGAAACACCCACCCAGGGCACCTGGGGCTCCCTCAGCTCTCGAGCCAGAGCTGCTGAAGTCAAATAATGCTCTGAAAAGTGGGCAAGGGCTTTCCCCCCACCCACAACCACTCCTGGGAAGGAGCATGTGCTCAGTGCTGACTTTTGCGGGTTTGTCTTCAATCAGTTCACGTTATTTTGACACAGTTTGCCTCTTGCTGCCGAAAATGACAGCTCCCTATATTGACACTGCATAGTGTATTTATTCTAGTTCAGCACAGTCTCTGGGCCGTGGCATTCAAAGCTCCAGCCCGTGTTCAATCTGTATCAGTTTAACATGCCAGCACCATATGGTTTTCTATAATCAGCTGCAGCATTGTACTTCAAACCCACTGCTGCATTTATAATATTATTGTATGCTGCACAAACACCAATATTTAGAGAGAAAAATGTCCTTTTTATTGGACTCCTGCTGATACCCCAGCTGTTAGCCAAAGCACGCAAAGAGTTTCTCTTTTTTCTTGYGTGCAAAAAAAAAGAGCCCAAAGGGTTTTTTAAAAAATCTTACATCTGAAAGGTACATTTTGTCCTGCCCCAGTAGGTCTGTGGGACTGAGTTAAAATGTGGGTTTTTATTAGATGAATTGCATCATTAAATTACATTATAAAAACTAAAAATGCACCATTAATTTTCAAAAACAATAGTAAATACATCTCATTTCTGATACATGATTCTGCATTTAATTTTTGCCCTGGGCCACGTTTTTCTAACAGGCTCACTGTCTTCCATTATGCAGACTACACAAATGGAGCTAAATTGCTGGAGTTGGGGGGAAGGAGATATTGGTCAAATGTCTAATGTGAAAATAAATGAATTTCTAATCAGCTGTTGCAAAAAGAAAAATTACTTTTTGATCTCRGCTCAGCCAAGCAAGAATCCACCTAGCTCGGGTAATAAGATCCAATGGAATTGTGCAGGATGCAGAGAGAGACAAAAGGCTGGACAGACAGACAGCCACAGCAGTAAATTAGGTTCRTGCAGTCAGTTCTGTGTGAGCAGCATTTCTTAATTAAATGCACAGGAATTGCCCCAAACTGGAGCCTCATTGCTGCAGGGTCCTCACCACCAAGAGTCATCCGGGTGGGAAGGGAAGGGAGTGTTAGAGGGAGTGTGTCTGTCTGCATGGCTGTGGGTGAAGCAGAAAGAAAAAAACACCCCAAAATGTTCACATGAGCCAGGAATGGTTGAGCCAAACCTCGCAGAAGGTGCCACAAGGCTGGCAGAGGCCAAGGCTGTGCCTGTGCTTGGTGGCTGTGCAGGCTCTGATGCCACTTTTCTCCCTGCAGGGAAAGTTTCCTGTCAGCCAAGCAGGAGTGAGCTCCAAACCAGCCCTCAGCAGAGAGCTGTAAACATCTTCTGGCCAAAAATGTCCCCTGGAATGGGTCCTGTGCCCCAAAATGCACCAAATCAGGGCACGAGCTACTCCCAGAGGCAGCTGGATGGGACCATCACTCTCCTGTTCCTGTGCTGGTGCAAACTCAGGGGTGACGTCCCCACCCCAAAGGGACATGTTTGCATTCCCAGGGAACCAGGAGGAGAGGAGCTGCCCAGCCAGGCTCCCAAAGACCTGACACCCACACCAGCCACAGCTCTGAGGGTTTTTCCTCCAGATTAATCCCATAGGCTCAATGCCTCTTGGTGGCTGCAGTCACATGCCTGAGGAACATTTTCTGTTTCACTCGGTTTTAAAGGAATTTAGGTCAGACACTCCGAGATGTGAAAGCAAACCAAAATCACAGAATCAAAGAATGGYTTGGGTTGSAAGGGACCTTAAAGATCATCTAGTTCCAACCCCTGTAAGTGGAGAGAGCCAAGAGTTTTGCTTCAGAAGTGCCTCCCTGATCCAAAGCACACCCCAAATTTAGGGGCACCCAGAAAGCCCTTGGCTGCCAACATCTCTGAGCAACCAAACACAGAGGAGAGATCACCGAAAGCATGGAGAAATGGAGAATTTAATTCCTTCAGAAGGCAGGCAAGGAAGACTTGAGTCCCAGTTTTACACAGCCAAGTCCATCAGAAGTGTTTTATGAGTCACATTTCTCTGCCTCCACCTACCACTATTAAAAATTACTGTGTTTTTTTATGGTAGGAATGAAACCCACCCAGTAAAATTGATAAAAGCTGTGGTGATCAGGACTACAACTCCAGTGTAATGTAGCAWTATTATAAGCTAGTTATGACTCAGTATCATTTTACACATAAAGAGATTGAATCCTGCTTTTTGTAGGAAAGGCACAGAATAACTGCGCAGAATTAAAGTACTCTATATTTAACCGTTGTAAATAGTTTATGATTTATATTATTAATGATTTTTATTAAAGTAATGATGAGGGATCAATGCAGAATGAGCAAAAAACCTTTTTTGGTCTCAACAGAGAGGCCAGACTGCATGGGAGGAGGGAAGGGAGCACATGAATCAAACACTGATGCAGCCCATGGTGTTCCTATCATTTTGTGCTGTTTATATGGCACTGGGATAAACAAAAAAAAAATCAAGGGAGACCCAGGAAGAGAAAATAAGAACCAGAAACAGAAAAGAAGATAAGAAAAGGGTATTTTTGGAAAATCTTAAGAGATCTGTTCTTTTTTTTTTTCACTGGTTTTTTTCACTGAATGATGTTAACAGAAACGTCAGACGTTACTGGGAGCCCTGTCCCCCCATCAGCCAGATGAGTGATGGTTCCTCACCCTCTTAAATTAACAACCATCTCCTGCTCTCCGTCCCCCCACAGTGCCAGGCAGCAGCACGATGCACCATCCTGATAATCTGCTAATGGATGAAAAATATTTACCACGCTGCCCTCAGGAAACCTTGTCAAACCACGGCAGGAGCCGCGTTGCTCCACRCGTCCCCGTCTGAAAACTTCAGTGCCAAATTAATTAACGTGCAACAGTTTCACAGAGGCCAGTGGTGGGAGTGGAGCAGTGCAGGAATGCCCTGWGAAAATGGTCAGGGTTAAAGAAAAGAAGCATTTTTTTGCACCTGTGTGAGAAATCTGTAAAAAAAGGAAGAAAGAGCAGCATTGCAGCTTCCCCCCTGCTGGTGCTCAGCCCGGAGAGTCTTCCCCTGGGTGTCAGCTCTACTCACTGCTTCCATAAATGAGTTCAGTATTTTAAATCAGGAGCTACTTCCTCTAACATTCAGAGAGAAGTAGAAAGCAGTGCTTTTGCCCCAAAATGCTCAACAGCCTCCAACAGCAAAACTCTGGAACAGCCCTGGGCACCTGAACCAGCCAGACCTTCTGTCCCAGGGGGTTATGACATCCCAAAGTTTTACCTTTATCTAAACTTCCCACCTGACAATTTGATCAGCTTAAACATTTCTGATCCTGATAGCTCTATTTGAGCCTTATCATTTATGCCCATCACAACCATTGGCAATTGTTTCAAATTCTTTTTATCTTTTGACACAAAGGGCTTTCCATTCTTGTAGTCTTGCTAGGCTTTTATCAATTTTTTTTTTCAATTTTTTTTAAATAATAGATTAAATTAATATTGCCATTTTTTTTAAATCCAAGCTGGTAATAGGGATAACTGTGGATACATTCTTATTGAAACAAAAATCTACTTTTCTTTTTTTGGAATACACAAACCCTTTCTAACGCAGACATAAAACTGCTGCACACTCAAACAGCCTAAACCCCACTGGGTCACTGCCCTCTTGCACAGGGCAGGGCTTCTCCTTGCAGACAGTATTTGTCCATGGAAATGTTTGCAGAATCCATCCCTTCCAGCTCATATTTATACAGATCCCTTCCCAAWATCCCATGACACTGTTGCACTTTAGGATTTTTGTTAATGCAGTGCTGCACTACACAAGCAGCTGATTCCACATCCATCTCCTGATCATGGGCTCTAGATCACTGGAGAGATTTTTTTAAAGCAGACTTTCTGTTTTTAGAGTGCATATTAATTACCCTTAAGCAGGTGCAAAATCAACCTGTTCATTATTGTTTCTTCGAATCCTTAATGGCAGTTGCAAGGAAATAAATTCAGTTAATGCAATAAAAGGATTTATTGTCATCTAAATTTACGCCAACAGTTTAATCATAACACCTTTCCATCTGACAGACTTCCTCGGGAACAATTTGCCCCACAATTTGTCAGCGAGAAAATGGCCTTGTATAAATGCTGGGAGAAAATAAATGCTAATACGTGGCACAGTCTTTCATTCTTCTAATTGCCCAGGGAGTTGGAGGGAGACAGACTTATTTACTCACTGCAGGAAGTGTGCTGTAATAAATTATCACTATTACGAGCCTAAATAAGCCCCTGACAGTGACAGAGCCAGAGGTGGAAGGAAGGGAAGCGAGGGGAGGTGTCTGTGCTGGTGAGTGKGTGTGTGAGGGCACAAACACCCATTGCACACCCATGCTGGCAGCTCCAGCACTGAGGAATGGATGGCCAGKATCCACACAGGAGCCCTGGAAGACATTCCTTGAGTTTTAAAGGGATTTTCAGAAGCTGTAACATGAGCATCCTCCTCTCCTTGCTCACTTGAAGGATTCCTGGTGCTCYCTGACAGCCAGACCCACGGGCTGAGCAGCAGCATCCTGACTGYTCCCACCCTCCCCTGGAGTCCCCTTTGGCCAGCCTGGGGCTCKCAGCTCTCAGGGACAGGTAAATGCCACCCTCTGCTCAGGATCAGCTCCAGCACGGCCCTGTTCACGGAGGAAATGCTCTGATGGAGGGGATCTCCTCGGGGAGGGAGCCTGAGCTCGCAGCCACCGCAGCTTTTGGGGTCAGCAGCCTCTCCCCATGAATCCAGATGTGTATGAGCCTCTCATACATGAATCCAGATGTGCATGAGCCTCTCACCCCCACCAGTGAGTGGCCTGAGGAGTTCCCTGCCCACAGCCACTTGTGAGCTCTGTCAGATAACCCCATGTCCCATCCATCTCAGCAGGGAGGGGAGGGAAGCAGCAGGAACAAGCAAAGACAAACCCAACRTTCCCATCCCAGACAGCTCCTCCTGGGGTCCCTAATGAACACCAAGGATCCCGAGCCCGTCCTTGAAACCGGATTTGCCTATTGCCATAACAACAGGCTGGCATCGCCACAACAAGCTATTYCCCTCCCTTATTATTATTTCTTTATTTTCTCTCCTTTTCTTTGCTTTTTTTCTACTTTTCCTTGTGTCCCTCTCTACAAAGACTCCCTCATTTCTCTGAAACAAATTGCCTGCAGCTTGCTTTCCCATACATCACAGAGCGGGGACCGGGCCTTATCAACGCCGCTCTGCTTTTCCCATCTATTACCCGGTTTGTTTGCACTTTTATCCCATCGTCCTTGCACAAGGGAGAAAACATCCATCATCCATACATCTGCCAGCTGTCACGGGGCTGTCAGCACGGTGACAGCCAACATGACAAAACTGTTGTAACGCTGCACCGGCACCGGGGCTGAGTTGAGATTAAACAGGCAAGAGGAAAACAAAAAAAAAAATAAAATTAAAAAAAAAAAAAAAAAAAAAAAAAAAAAAAAAAAAAAAAAAAAAAAAAAAAAAAAAAAAAAGGGGGGAAAATATTTTAAAAGTTGATTTAGCCACAGAGAGTAAAAGCAAAAAATTAAGAGCTGCACTTTGTGCAGAGAGAAGAGGGGAGAGAGGAGAAAGCAGCAAAGAGGGAGTGGGTGAGTGAGTGAGTAGCAGAGTGAGGTTTGTTTTGAGAGGTTTCAGAGAGCTGCTGTCACAGAGAAGCTGCACTGTTTGTTTTTTCCTGGCTCAGATGAGCACTCCTGAAGCTCAAACGGGTGCACAGCACTTCCCCTTGTGCTGTCAGGGGGCACAGATCCCTGCAGAACCTGGCCCAGCTCAGGGGGTCAGTGCCAGACCCAGGTGACACAGGAGGGACACAGCCACCCCAGCAAACTGCAGGGCTGGGGATCTCTGCTGCTGCTTTTCTCTCTCAAGGGCTTTGAGCAGAGCTGCAGCTCCGTCCTTCCTTCCTGCAAAATCCTTGCTCACAATTCACCTGCAGCTGTGCAGAGCCTCCCCAAAGCTCTGAGCCATRCGGGGAAGGCTGTCAAACCCTGAGGAGAACATCTTCCATCAAACACTCAAYACCTTTAGCTTGGCTACAGCCCCAGCGCCACGAAAATGCTTTRGAGAGCCAGAGGCAGTTCCCTCCATCAGAGCACCAGTTATATCAAATAAACCTTTGGCCCAACACATTTATACCCTAAATTCCATAACTACTGTCCAGCCATGCCCTGTTTTCAAACTCCTGGAGCGATCCAGACAGGCTGAGAACATTTGCTCATCCYCTCCTCTCTTGATTGTGCCGTGCTCTCCTCATGCTTTTCCTCACCACATTCAAATTACCAAGAGCTTCACCTCTGTCCCCCCTTTGCCCACAGTAAGAGACCCCAGTTATAAATCCTCAGGATGCTCTGGTGCTAAAGAGAAGAGAAAAATCACCATCCACGTGGCCAGGGGCTGATCCTCAGGCTGTTAAAGACATYTTCACCCAAAACACTGAAATGGCAGCGTGTCAGAGACACAGAGCAGCACGGCTGTGTCCTGAAAAGAGAGAACACACAACATTCCCAAAACCAGGAGTGCAGACAGCCAAAGGCAGCTTGAGTTCAACCTGTAGATATTTCTTTTCAGGTGATATAAAAACAGAGCTGGAAAATTTGCCTATGTTTATATTTAACTGATTTATTCAGAATATACTGCCTGAAGTCCACGGGCTGGGAGCATTAGTTTAACAAATACAGATTTTTAGCTTGTACTCACTTTACAGGGAGTTTTGTTTTCAACCAAAACACAATTCCACAATTCACTCAGGGATGTGTCTTCACTGGCTTCATTTTTTCAGGATTTCTGAGTGGAAAGTGCTGAACTGGGCTTTAACCCACTCCTGGTGCTAAAGCACAGGGGTGCTGTTCCAGCTTCCCAAATCTGCAGCACTGGAAGCTAAATCCGCACTGGGGGCAGCACTTCATCCCCTCAGGAAGGACTTTTTTGGTCCAAAAATCAACAATCAGTCTGGGTATCTCCATCTGGGAAAGGGCTAGGTAGGAATCTTTACAGTGGGCAGGTAAAGGGGTGGTGACAGAGCACAGCTCCTCACAGAGCACAAAGAGAGCAGCAAGTGAGCAGGGCCAAAAAAAGAGTCTAAAAGTAGGAAAAAGGAGATGATTGCTTTTCTCCCCATCACACCACACATTCCAGAGGGGAAGTCATGAAAGTACATATGCTCAACTCAATAAATTCACAGAGGGAAAAATCCATCAAGGACCATTAACAAATGTGCTCCCTTTGGCTCCTAAGTTCCTATATAATAGATTGCTGGGAGGATATATTGAGGGAAACATGTGTATATACTGTTATATTGTTCCATTTCCAGCCACAGTGGACCACAGGTCTGAGACAGAACAGCCATTTTTGTATCATTTTTCAAATTTCTTATTTCTRCTATTTAAAAAAAAAATCTTAGAAATAAAAATTATTCAGTTTGTTCTAAAAACAATCATTATTCCAATTCACAAATCAAATATTTAATATAAATACCTTCAGAGCCTTAAAAATGTTAAGATACGAACAAAAAAAGGGAAAAGTAAAAAAGCAGAGGATCATTCAAGGCTGCAAAGTCCAGATCAGAAGTGGAGTGGGAGATTGTTCATCTGCCCTGTCAGACCTAGAGTTGAGAAAGGTCTTGTTCAATGTTCCCATCTAAGCAAGACCATCTCATCTTCTTTGACTTTGTTACATTCAGGGATATGCAAAGTGGACCAAGAAAATCCATTGAGAACAAAAACCTTATTTACATATTAAAAAAGTAAATAATCTTTATCATGTCCCAACTCAGAGTTGATTTACATTCTGGAAACCATAAACCTTTGCTGCTCAGAGGTTTATGCTCAGAAAGCTTTGGAGGGACAGAAAGCTTTGGAGGGACAGAAAGCTTTGGATGGACAGAGCTCCCTGTTGGGGTCAGCAGCTCCTGGGTCTCCCCCTGCCTTCCTCAGGCTGGGGATTCACACCTGGGGTGGSYCTGCAGCCTCCACCTCCCATTTGYCATCTGGAACTTTGTGCCACCAGCAAAACCTTCTCAAAACAGAGTCCAGGTGGTTTAACCATGGAAATATGAACAAAGGTTATGGATGAGAAGAGAAGAACCTGGATGAGCCCTTTCCTCATGTCCTGGTGCCATCAATTCCTTGGCCAAACTCAGCCAAGCACTGCCACATCCAGCTCAGAATTCAGGGTTTCTTCCAGGTTCCCTCTGCTTTGGGACTCCAACTAACCACAATTTAGCCAAGGAGGTGCCTGACACTGCAACTCTGCAGGAAATAAGGATTGTTATGGTTAAGAAAGCATGGAAAAGCTTGTGTGTTCCTTTCCCCAACTACTTTAGTGTTTCTGCTAAATAAAAATCCATTTTTATTCTTTRGGGAGCTGAGCGGAGAGATGTTGTTTTACGTCCTGCTTTTTGCCAGCGATGATGTATGTCCCTTTTACAAACTTATCTCTGGGTTTTTGCTCAGTTTATAAGCCAGGAGCAATCTTTCTTTCCTAAAGCTTCCTTCTCCCACAGTCTGGAGGAACCTTGAGATTTCCTGCCGGTGATTTAAAGGGCTATAATACTCGCAGGCTAGATTTGTTTTAGTGTCCATAAAACTCAAAAATTTCATAAAACAATTGGTGAAAATAAAATTACCAAAAAATGATGTACTGCCAGCAGACTGTATAATAGTTACGGGGGAAATGGAGAATATGATTCACTGGGGTATAAAAATGACAATGTATTTATTGCAGCGCAGTGACAAGAAACTAATTTGTCCCTTTTACTTTTCAGACAGGACTTGAATTCCGATTTTTCTCCTTTCCCTCTGCTGTGGCAATGTGCACACTGGCTGGAGGAACAGTGACAGCTGCAGCCACRATGCCATTTACTGTGTGATTGCAAGAAGAAATGGCAGGAGGAGTTTCTAGAGCTAAATGCTCATGAAAACTGCAGAAATATTAACTACAAGCAAACTCCTTTGGCTAAAATAAACAAGTGTTAAACTAGAAATTGGTCTATTTGTGTGGCTGAAATAGAGTTAATTCTCCCAAATCCCTTTTCTCTTCTTCTTTAAGTCAAACCACTCCCATGGCCCAGATGTTTTCCTCCTTAGGCTTCTCYAGAAGCTCACAGGAAAACAAATCAGACTTCAAAAAATGAAAGGTCCAGAGTGAAGACAYGAGCAGCAGGTGAGGGATTTGGCTTGAGGAACTGCAGTTTCTTCTCACCTCAAATCGTGCAAAATTCAGATCCTCCCACCCTACAACCTTTGTACATTTTTCCCCTTTTTGCTCCAGCTGCATGTTTGGGATGGGGAGATGGAAAACCTAAATCTGAATTAGATCTGGAAATGGGGGAATCAGGGTATTCCCTGTAAAAATTGAAATGATGCAGCTTGAAGCATTTGATATTTCCAAATTWACAATTCTTGGGGGAGCGGGTGCACAGTAAAATTCAAACACTGCTACAGACAGTTCAACACCAGGAAGCAGCAATCCCTGGCACAATCAGATAAAATGTACAAGGTGTGTCATCTTCAATTTGGGTTTTTTGGTTTTTTTTTTGTGGGGTATTTTGGGGTGTCTCTCTTGTTTCAGCTGCAATGTTTATGGAAGCAAGCCTTTAAAAAATCAGGTCCTGGAGAGCAGGGAAGTTCCCTCAAACCTTGGGCTGCAGGGAGAGGCTCTGCCCATGCCACAGCAAAGGTTATTTATGTCTAAATATCCCTTTCCTATTGATCACAGAGGGGAGCACCATGGCTCTGTTCTGTGTCCCTTTGACACTTCAACTCTAGATCATAAAATGCCTCTGCTGGCAGTCCCTGCTCTGGAAAGCCCAGAAGAGAACAGGATTGACTCCAGGACTGCATAAACTGGGTTTTATGAGGCAAGCAAGGCAGCTGAACACATTGCCCAGGTCATTGTCCTAAAATGCACCATAAAAGTGCTCTAAATTCTCTCTGTTTTGGGGATGGAGAGGAAAGCTCACGTTTTTCCCCCCACATTGCACAGGTCTCTGAAGTTAACAAGTTTCTGTGGATTATAAAACCTCAGAATTGGATTTCAGCACCATTTCAATTTGTCCTTTCATTCCGTGCTATTAAATACATTTATTTTTATGAGCCCCCTTTGTCTCCTCAGTCCCCAAAAATAAAGGGCACATCCTGCCATTTGCTCCTGGCCCATGGCACCATCAGTTCTCGTRGGTCCCTCCAAATCCTGCCCAGAGCTCCTGAGAGAGGCTCTGCCCCAGTTTTACCTGGGCTGATTGCAGAATGATGGGCTGGGAGAACTCCAAATGTGGGATCACAACCCCAGGAAATCCAATAACACAGCAGCACTGCCTCTGGAAAAGGCCCTGCAMGYCAGCCTGAATACACATTATCCCTGRGAAGTATTGTGTGATTTTTAGCATTTTTCCAATTTCCATTTAAATCAGCGAGGATGGGAAGGGGGRAAATCTTCTGGCATCTCACCAGGCAAAGGAAGAGTGCTGAACCCATCTCTTTTTATCCTGAACTCTGGGATTTGGGGTCACATTGGCCATTTCAGCATTGCCACRGAGAGCAGAGCAGCACAGCCAACTCCACCACGGGCAGAGAGGCAGAGGGGCTCACAACACCAGCTTGAGAAATTCATCCTGCTGTGCACAGTTGAAGATGATTTAGACCTAGAACCTGCTGTTTGACATTAAAACCAGCTTAGAATCACAGAAAATTCAGAGTGGAAAGGATCTATTGAGATGATCAAGTCCAATCTTGAACCCAGAGTGGCCAAGTCCACCAATAATTGATGTGAAAGAAGAACCACATCTACTTTTACCAAAGTTTCCCCCTCAGTCAGTTAAGGACTTCACAGGTTTCCTCCTCACCATTTCTCCTTAAATGAGAGGTGCCAGATTTTCCTCTCAGCAAATTGCTTAGCAGACAGGTTTATTCTGTCATTGTCCTTGAGATTTTATTCATTTATCTGCTAATTTTGATTCTATTTTCCACTATAGTCCTGTGAGAGGAAAAAAAAACCAACTTAATTCAGGTTCCTTCCTCAGCTGTAACCTGATCAGAGAGCAGATCACACTTGACACAGGCTGCTTTTGCCAAAAGTGACTTTTAAACTGGGGGGCCAGCAGTGTTAGTTTGTGAATTAACTGCTGTCTACACTGCTAATTACACTTGGGCTAAAATTTAGGGAGGAAAAGACTCAGTTTTTATAAATAATTCATTCAGCTTTTATTAATTCAGGAGGCAAGAGTCAAAAAGTTGAATATTGACCACAGAAACTGAAATTCTCCCAGGTATGGCAAAATCCTTATCCACCCAGCAGTCACACAGGAGCTGCTTTGTGACTATTTCTAAGCAAAGGAGAGATTTAGTTTTGTTTTTTCCAYGGTGTTTAGATGGTTGTGATTTTGGAGTAAGGATTTTGGTTTTAAACTGCTGCTAAATTACAGATGAACCCAAATAAATCTCCTTGTACAAGAGCTTGAAGCACTCAACATTTTCCTGACATAACCAGCTTGACTTTGGAGAATTTTACAGGTAAATTCACTATTTCTCAACAGTTGAAAACAAATCAGCCTGTGTTAACATGTCTCTTTCTCCAGAACAATAAAAATTAAGGCCCAGAACSATAAAAATTAAAGTCTAAAGTTATTTTCACAGTTCTTAACAAAGCCAGAATTGTGACCTTACTCTGGTGTCCACCTCTGCACAGCCCACACCTGATTCTCTCCCTTCTCTCAGTAAAGAAAGTTTCAAAACTACATTTCTTTTGGTCTGCTGGCCAAGGAGAACACTGGTYATCAGATCAGCACAGAGAATAGACATGCACAGTCTCTAGATCTGATGGAGGAGTYGGTAATTAATAATAAAGCAAGAAAAAAAAAAAGGGGTTAGTACCAAAAATCTTGAGTAGCCCCCTGACTCAGTGAGGTTCAGAGTATCTCACAGTCTGCCACTGTTTCTCTGGAGGTTTTTAGCATTCCCCTGCATGGATTTTTCAGGGGGCATTTGGGGATCACAGACACATTCCCACAGCCCAAGCAGGCAGGCAGGTGATTCACAGCAAAGCAAATCATTGCAGGGAGACTGATGAGAGGGGAAGAGCTGAGTGTGAACATCCCCTGGCAGTCACTGAGTCCTTCTGAACAGCCTACTGGGACTGATGTGGCCAGAAAAACCATCTCAGGCAGGTAACACCYTCATTCCCTGCCTTTYYCTGCCTCAAAATTTARAAGWTTTTTTACAGAAAAAGMGAYAAAGCATTGGAATGGTTTGCCYGGGGAGGTGGTGGAGTCAGCAGCACTGAATGTGATTAAAAAAAGATTGGATGTGGTGCTTGGTGCCATGGTTTAGTTGAGGTGTCAGGGCATGGGTTGGAATCAAAGATCTTGAAGGTCTTTTCCAACCCTGGTGATTCTGTGATTCTGTGAAATCCTCTCTGCTCCTCGCTGGGTCAAAGCACCAACACAGAAATCACAAGCAGAGAGCAGCAGAGGCTGCAGGGACAAAATTCCCCCCACTGCTCCCACTCTTGGCTGCCCTTTCCCCTCCCTCCTCCACCCTCCAGCAAGTTTCTTTTCAAATGTTATTGTATTTGCAGCGTTAATGTCACCATCTGAGCTCCCCAACCTGCACACAGCAGCCCCGAGATCACGGATTTATTATCCAAATGCCAAGAGTCTTGTTATCACTAATGAACTTGGGGAAGCAGGAGCACTCCTGCATGGTAGCCTGGGTTTATTTACCCAGCTGGCATCTTTTAACTACTGGAAAATGTTACCTCTTCAAACCAYGGAGCCCCAGATATGTGTGACTGCTTTGASCCTGGTAACTCTGCTGGCAGAACAYGTGGGGACCCTTCCCCAGCAMAGCTGATGACKTTCARATATTTAACAGCATCCATTTTCTCAGACTTGGTCTGAAAYAATTTTCATGGCCAGAAATCTGAATTATCCCAGTCCAACCAAAGGAAATTTGTGCRTTTACACTGGAGTTGAATTTCCTAAAAGACCAGGAACACGTGCACGTGGACACAGAGATCAGCAAGCCATCCACCTCACTTCGTTACAAAAATTAATTGTATATTTTGATCAGCTAATAATTTATCATCTTCAAACCACTTGACTGATTTAACTTCTTTCCAGCAGCAAGTCTTACTAACCCCACAGATCCCAAATCAGCAATATATCAGGCAGTTTTGTGACTGAGCAGGTAAGTGACACCCTGGATGCGCCACGCAATAAACTTTGCTCAAAAACTGTGAACTTAATACTCCAACTCGCACATGCAAACTATTAGTTTGGGATATGGAATACTGCTGCACACAACTTGAAACTTTATGGAAGAAAAAAAAACATTCATACCAGCAGGGTTTTATAGTCCCAATTTTCATGGGAAGTACTTGACAGAGAGGCRTGAACACAGCTGAAACAAATTCACTTAAAATGTTACACACTCCCCTCAGATAGCACATGTGTTCAAGGGTTCTGCTGGGCTAGGCACCAAAAATCCAGGCACAGAAATCCTCCTTATTCGCTCTGAAATGTTGTTTTAGCACTTCTGGCCCATGCACACACAGGCTGAAGTTCCTGACAGAGGTTTGCCATAGCAGAGTTAATGTTCACCACAAAATTCTCCCATTTACATGGTGGGCAAGGCCAGCTGCTCTTGAACAGATAAAAGGTGGTGGRAAACTTCCCATTCCAGCAATATCTCCCAAATTCAGCCTGTTTCTCYTTAGAAACCAAAAACTCTACTTTAGAGATCAAAAACGAATCTGGAGGGGTGGTAGGTACCACATCTCTCTCTCCAAGTGAGAGAGGACAACAGCACTTAAGTAAACGGAAAAAAAGTTCACCCACAAATTTCTGTCAACAATGAACTGCACCAATTCTGTTTTCTTCACAAGTATTCACCCTCCAGCAGACTACTCTGACATAGCAAATCTTCAGCTAGCTCTCATTAGCTGTACAAGTGTAACATTGCTTGACCAAAAAAAGAGACAAAAATTAATTTATACAATTTTCATGCCTTAACAAAAAAAAAAAAAAAATACCCCAAAACCAGGACTGGTACAGTAAAGACTTTTCTGAATAATAACAGTCAGTTCTTTTTTGACAACAATCATCATCCAACMACCACCACATCCAAACCACCCAGGTCACATCACCTCTTGCCCATCCCTCTATACTCCAAGGTGCACTTCCTCAATTCCAGTAGCACAAGTTCCTACAGCCACTTCCAAATGGACACAAATTCACCRTGAAAAGTCATTTCCAAGCCCAGTGTTCAGCTGCTTTGGCTTGCACTGGGTGTGGAGCAAGTGAAGCAGCACAGGAGGAAAGCACTTTCAAATATTTCTGTGGTAGTTGATGGGAGCTGCTTGCCAATTCCTTACATTATACACAACTTTSCAAATGAAAAACAGAAATAGAAGTGAACACCTCCATGGACTATTATGTGTATATATAGACATATATTTTGAGTATATTGTCCACCCTCCAGAAAAAAAACAACAACCCACAAACAAAAAAAAAACCCCAAAAACATAAGTAGCTCAAAAATTAATTGGGGTTGTGCTTTTTTTAACTCAAGTTTTTATTTGTCTTTTAGTTCCTGAGTCTTTACAGTGGAGCCAGATCACATTTTAAAGCCATTCTCACAAACCACAATTACTAGAAATGCTTAAAACAAAAGCCAAGAGCCTCTTGCAGTCCTTTGCCTCCAGGAGCTGGGATAATAAACCCAAATATCCCAAGACTCAGTAAAAGCACAAGAACGAGCAGCACTGTCTCCATTTCAAAGTGCTAAAAGATATTAAAAGCGCTGGTCACCAGAGTGTATAAACCAAATACTGCAGGATCTGTGACCAGGGATCCTGTTACACAAATGGGTTTGTGCAACTCTAATCTTATAGATAAAACTAAGAGAATWAATATGTCATGCAGAGTGTTATTGATAATTCACCCAGGGCACAGGACCCTCCCATGGGTGGACAGCTGGGTGTGAGCTCTGGGGCTCAGCTTGGCTTTGGGGATGCAAAACCTGAGCTGGTCCCTTGTTGGAATTGCCACCTTCAGGAATTCTGTCTGCTTTCCCTCCAACTTTTCACTCAGCTTCTCATGGAAAACACAAAGAGGAGACAGGAAAAAAAGCAGGGGAGGATTCAGACCATGATGGGTATCTGAGAAGAGTTTAAAAGCTTCAGTTAAATGTGGTGGGGGTTGTCACACTCGGGGTTTATTGTTGGTTTTACCTTCACATGAAGCTTTCCAGTGGCACATGACTTAGCCAGGTACCCTGTGCCCTCTGTGCCCATGCTGGAGGTGCCACTGCCCCCTGTCCCCACATCTCCTGCCTGTCCACACTGACCACTGACCTCACTCAGGCTGAGATTAAACCCTGGGGTCAGTCCAGTGTCAGAGAGGAGCAGGGGCCAGCAGGGATGAGGAGTTCCCCATCTGGAACCAAACTCTGAACCCTGGTGTGATGGACATGGGTCCCTGAGCATCACTGCCACCACAGGGATGGGCCAGAGGCAGCCACGTGAAGGGACTGTCCCCACTCCTCCCTGTCATGGTCACTGTCTGACCTCTGTGCCCTCCTGGCAGAGGTGGAATCATTGTGGAGCTGCCTCAGGCAGGGCTGAGATGGACTGGGGATCCAAACCAACTGATTATGGAGGTTTGGGCAAACAGCTAATCCTCTGTTCTGCTGCTGTCCTGAGAGCTGGAGCAGAGTGAAGTCACTGCCCAGCAAAACCCTCGCTGGCTTTTCCCTGACACTGATGGGATCAATCAGCATTAATCACCTCCTGATCARTGATTGACTTCAAAGCAGGACACCCCTTTCCCTAGAAGATCTCTAATACCTCTTCCACCATTAATGCCTTTTACAGGACCCTGCACTCCACTTTAAAAGGAGCAAAAATGAGTTAGGAGGAGGCCAGTGCTGCAGCACCATTCCAGGGAAAGAGGTGGGAAGGAAAGACAAAAGCCTTGAGTTTCTGAGGCTCAGCTCATGGCACTGGGAATAAACRTCCCACCACCCAGATTGGGTTACCCCCTGAGTATCCTCAAAGTGCTAAAAATAAATCTGAAAAATAAAAGCTCCTGCACCAAAACACAACAGGCATCAAATTGCATTAGAATGTTTATATTGAGGAAAATTGCATCCTGCAAACTAAAATTGTCTCTCTCCTCCCTCTCCCCTCCCACCTGCCACAGCCCATTTCCTATTATATTTTTTCTAACAAACCAATAGATGCTTGAAATCATGGAAAGCCATAAAGAATTGGAATCAAATTAAGTCTACATTCTAACTGCATTAGGTGCTGTCAAGCATAGTTTACTCACTCTTCACAGTTCTATCTAGAGGCTAAACAATTTTGTACCCTTTCTCTACTAATCAAAACTGATTACTCTGATAATGGACCCCTGACGCTGAACACTTTATGAAGGTAAATTATTCCATATCGAACAGGAAGGGGAATGGAAAAAATCACCCGGAGATAAATAGGCCTAAAGATGCAAATATTGATCTCACACTCATTCCTCCCCTCTCCCTCAGTGTCTGCATGGCTAAAGGTTCAATCAATACCCCCAGTGCTGTAATGCCATCTTTTATAATCCCATCATAATTGGCCATCACCACCGTGTGCCCTCGGATTGGCTCCAGCCGGGGCTGTTTGCAGCTCAGATCTTTTGTTCCTTCCCTTCCTGGACCAGGAAYAGCAGGGACAGGTTAAACCTGGCCCCAGAGGGACCTCCCTGCACAGCAGGGCATAGAGAGGTGAGGATGCTCAGCCATGAGCTGGAATGGCTGGGAAACTCAGCAGCCAAAWGCCTTCCCATTGATTCACTGAGGAATGCTCGAGTACAAGCAAATCTGATGCTTGAGCACGTTGGGTTTTGATTGTGAGACACAATAAACTGTTCTGGAGCTCCAGAACTCTTCCTGTCCCCAAAGGAAGGATGGCTTTGCTTTACAAGGCCTTGCTGTTCACAGAACAAGCTGCTCAAAGGAAAGAAATGCTGTTTTGGTGTCTACCCACCATGAATTTCAATAATTCTGGACTGTTGTGGCAAAAGACAWAGAACAAAAACACTTCCCAACCCCACCCATTGTCCCTTTCTCAGGRGACAGAGGTGCAAAGGGTTGCAGAGAGGTTTTCTTCTTTTTCTCACCACATGGTCAAACCTTCAAGGCTGCAAGACCCAACAGCAAAAGAAAAATCCCAAAACACTGGAATACAAGTATCCAGTTTTTCGATCACGTGAAGGGATGGGGAAATGGGGAGAGGAAGAAATCAATCATTTTTTAAACCTTTGCAAAAGTATTTCATGAACAGTTGTTCCATTTTTTACTCTGCAAAGGTAATCAATTTTTCTCCCCAAAGTTCTTATTTAAGGTTTTGTTATGAGGCTTAGCAATCACATGTTGATTTAATTAAATTAATCTCTCTCTGCTCGCTGATCTGACCTTGCTGTGTATAAAATGGTCAATGTCCCAGGTCAATTCTGCAAACATTTCCAATGGTAACCATACCCACTAGGAAAAACCCCAAAACCAGTGCCCTGGGTTTAGGGTTTTCAGGCAGGAATTTCAGGTGTGCAGTTGTTCCTACTGCCATAGAAASCTGATGAATCCAGCAACTGCTTTAACGCCTCTTCCCTACAGCTCAGCCCCATAAATCCCTTGTCCTCCATCAGCTTCCTTTGTAAACTCCTCTCTATCCCCAAAAAAACCTCCTTTGGGGGGATCTGACAGATCCTATGCTAAAATTAYTCACAACACACCTGCTTTTAGGGCRYTAAAAGGGATCAACATGGGATCTCAACACGGATCTCATGTCTACCTTCACTTARCAAGCCTGKATTTATTTCATCTTCCTTTCCTGCTTTGCTYCACAAGGGAGAGGGGCAAAAGCCACAGGAAAGACAAGAGCCAGGAGAAGCTATCTTTAAAGAAAACCAAAACCTAACAAAAGGGTGGGGTTTGTCCTTTTATTTCCTAAGTAACTCTGTTYTCCCAGTATTTAACCACAATAAAGGCAGGTAAAAATGCACAGAGAGAACAGTTCATGTGAGCAGGTAATGCTTGGATAACTGAAATAGCTCAGCAAAACAGCCAAACAGACCCTCTCTGCTGCTTCTGACTAGTTCTGGGACACTCCTGTTCCTAGACACACCAAGAACYGGAATAAAAGGGCATTTCAGCAGTCAGGAGGTCAAACAGAACATTTAGCTCCTAACTCACCAATTTCTAAAGCATGGGGAACAACAAAGATTTTGCTACAAGATAAAAATAGCAAATGAAAGGAACTATTCTAATTTACTGATTTCTCATTCKGCAGATGCACATATCCAAGAATTATTCACTCAGAATCCACACACCTGCAAGGAACCAGCTGGACCTGTGTCAAACCTCTAAACAAGAGATTTCCCAGCAGAGAACAATCCTCAGCAGCTCCACCCATTAAAAACAGGGGAGGTAAAAAGACTCTCCCRATCTCTTTAGTTCTAAGAGAGGAGAGGGGGGTTGTTTTTATTTAACATACTTATCAAGACCCAAAAAAAAAAATACTCCACTCCTCCTGTAGCCAACCACAGAACTTCATTCATCTTTACTGGTACCTTATGCAGACAATGCTTTAAGACACATTTATTCTCTTTACAACAACATACCTATCTTTTCACACTGTTCCCTTRGCATAAAGAGTYTTTTTGAAGTGTCTGGGAGCTGGGRCAAGAACACACAGCAGGGCACRAAYCCYTCTCACCCACCTCRGGGGCAGTGCTGGTTCAGGGGATGCTCAAGGGGAGCTGACCTCAACTTATTTCAGAAGGAAAATCGAAGCATCAAATCCTCCAGACCCAATTGGAGGCATTTCAAGGGGGAAGAGGCAGGGAATAAATATCTGTTAATTTTATTATTGGTGCAATTTGAAACACTTGTGCCCTGGGAAAGGCCTGTCCTGCAATCAGAGGCAATGAAGGAACACAAATCACCTGAAATTCCGTAACAGAACAAATCCAGGCTGTGCTTTGGGGGGTGTTGAGGCAGAGGTGTCAGAAGAGGTGCCCAGATTGACCCCCTGAAGCCTTGGGCAGTGACCCAAAGCCCTGCTGTCCCTGCAGGTGTCCTGGCAGAGCCACTGCCCCTCCCCAGCACCACAGGCTCCTCTTTTCTCTCCAAAATATCCACTGAGTTTCCAAATAACACAGCAAACCCTTCCTGCCTCTCCTCTGTGCCTCYCCACCAAGCTGCTTTGTCTCCTTCGCACTTAACAAGACAAAGAAGATGGTTAACAAGAACTTTTGCAGATATGTTTTATTTTTAAGACCTTCCCAAGCCAACTCATCCGCTCTTGTGGGCTCCTTGCTGATACGTCTCACTTTATTAGTGACTTTGGCCTTGAGTGCCTCAGCTGTTTGATCAATACTGCAGGGGGTCAGTGATATTTTCTCACTTTTAGTGTCTGGCTGCCTTTAACTTTGTCACCTGATGAACAGCACTACCCCTGGAACGCTTATCTCGTATCGATTTTCTGCGGGCTCCTGCTGCATTTCCAGCTGTCCCACCATTTCCCTCCCTGTCACCRCATGCCCATTTAATGTTAACTTATCCCCTTTCTCCCAGGCTCTTCATTCTTACAGGGTCTTTTGCCTCCCCCCCTCCCCGCCCAACAGCAGATTGTCAAAAAAACAATTTCCTTTTTCCACCTGACTCATTGTTATCCTTCAGCCGTTCGTTGTTTGTCAGTGGGGCTGGGCAGCCCGGGCTGGAGGGCTCAGCATTCACCACACAAAGTTTGTCTCTCTCACTAAAAATAAAACTTTTCCTCTCAGCTCAGTAGCTCAGAAAGCAGAACAAAATTATTTCTGCACAGCAAGGTGAAACAAAGAGTGCTGTTTGCTGTTCTTTCTTTTTAAACTATAAATTTAAATTATAACTTATAATATAATTTTATATAATATATAAATTATAACTTATAAATTTAAATTATAACTTTCTAAATGATACCAGTTCAAAGAGCAAAGGTGACTTTGGGGAGCACTGGAGAGCAGAGCTTTCCTCAGGGCAGGGGGTGTTTATTCCTACAGGATGGAGAAGCCTCTCCAGCCACATCTTTGGAAGCAGGGAGGTTTCAAAACTAGCAAGGTGCTGCCTGAAAAGAATCAGCTCATTCCATGCTCAGCATCTGAAAAATTTACCCAAGTTCTGGAAAAACCAGGCTCACTTCCAGAACTCTGAGCTTTCTGTCCCGTGCACTTCCCCCAGCATTTGGTAACAGCAAAGTACTGTTCACATCTTAAGATGAGAGTGTTTTCTAGTGAGMGGATCTTAGAAATGTGCCTCAATTTAGGAAAAAAAAAATAAAAACAAACCAAAGTAATTCACCTAGAATTAAAAACAAAAATAATAAATCATATGATACAAACCAGTATTTCTGATTTTGCATTCCAACAGAAAATTAAAAAGTAAAAGATGTTTCATCTGATACTTGACATGCAAAAAGTTCAGTTGATGAAGGAAAAAGGAAATTAAAGACTCAATTATTTACATAGTTCTATTTTCAGTCACACAGGTGGGAGTCCATTGGTTCCAGCAGAGCAGATCTAACAGATTTCCAGGTTTTTTTTTCCCTGTTACCAACTCTAATCTTTAGCCTTTCAAAGTCCTGAGCTCAGGGCTGGAGAGATGGTGAAAGACAATTGTTCTACTTTTATTGCGTGTCATTGGCTTGAATTTCTCCATTTTTGGATAAAGAATACAGTAAATCCTATGGAAACCATTCCACTGCCTGCATTAGCACAGGAATAGTCCTCTGCAGTGATACCTAAAGCAAGGCTCACTGAAACAGAGGCCAGAGAAAGTTAAGAGAATAAAAGCAAACAGATTTAATCCAGGCCTATTGGTGCATTAAGGGCAGACAAAGCCTYCTCCTGAGGCTACACCCAAAATGGACCTCGAGTCATGAGAACCTCCCCTTTTATAAGTTCTGCCTTATTCACACATTGGGCCTCAACTCTCCAATCACACCTTCAGGTGATGATGTCACCCACCCCAACCCTGCTCCCCCCAGTTCTCTGTTGTTCCCATATTTTGGGGGTTTTGAGGCAGAGAGGTATCCTCGGATTCAGGCTCAGAGAGGAATTGTTTTGTCTAAAGATGGGAGAACGGGAGCTTTAGTGCTGTACTAGAGAAGTACAAGATTACAAGATACATGAAACTAGAACCTAAAAAATCCTAAGGCATCAGCAGCACTTAGCCCAACATTTTCCTGATTTACATCTCTTGAAATGTTTATTGTCAATGAACACACCACCCTTTAACAGCTGAGCATCTCGCCATGGGCTCACATGCTGCAGAGGCAGCTGGGGCATGGAGCAGTGAGTGGGGCTGGATCATCCCACACATCTGGGGAAGAACCAGAACTGAGAATGTGTCTGTAGCTCACCCTGCAGCAGCATCGCTCAGGAAGGTGGAGGTGGAGGTGGAGGTGGAGGAGGAGGTGGAGATGGATGTGGAGGAGGAGGTGGAGGAGGAGGTGGAGGAGGAGGTGGAGGAGGAGGTGGAGGTGGAGGTGGAGGTGGAGGTGGAGGTGGAGGAGGAGGTGGAGGAGGAGGTGGAGGAGGAGGAGGAGGTGGAGGTGGAGATGGATGTGGAGGAGGAGGTGGAGGAGGAGGTGGAGGAGGAGGAGGAGGTGGAGGTGGAGATGGATGTGGAGGAGGAGGTGGAGGAGGAGGTGGAGGAGGAGGAGGAGGTGGAGGTGGAGATGGATGTGGAGGAGGAGGTGGAGGAGGTGCTCACCACGCTGCAGATGAACAGCAGGACTGCCCAGAACAGGCAGGAGGGCCAGGGAATGATTGTTTATCCATGAAGGGGTTCACAGAAGCTTGTTCCCCCTCTGGGACTGTGGGAAAGGATGGACAGGCGAGCAGCACGCTCTGCCCAGCAGGAAAGGCTGAATCCCGGGCAGCAGAGCAGGAGAGCCATGGCCAGAGCTGCAGAGATCATCTCCCAGCAGTGCTGGGTGAGGGTGCTGCAGGGACCCTGCCCTCCCAATCCACTCCACCCGGTCCCAAAGGAGGTTATGGACAGCTCTGCYCCTCTCCTTTGCTCCTGTGGTGGSTGAGGACAGCACACACCCCCAGCAGTGTGAGCAGCTTGTCCCTGTCCTGCCCRTGGGTGTCAGTGCCTCCCTCCAGCCATCCCAGGGGATGGGGCAGCAGGGCTGAAGGGTCACCCAGAGCTCCCTGCCCAGCACTGACCCCTTCCTTGAGGGGTTCTGCCCACTGCCCACTCCTCAGTGAGGGGCACTGCCCAGCCCTGCCATCCACCCCTGATTTAATGCCCACTCTTTTACTCATTCCTTCCTCAGGTGCAGCCTCACACCGGAGGGCTGTGCTGGGACAGGAACAGAGGGGATTTACTGCTCTCCCAGGCTGGTTCCCCCAGCAGCTGCTTTTTTCTGTGAGCCCCAGAGCGAGCCTGCATTGCCCTCCTGCGGCCGGCACCCGGCTCCCGCAGCCCGCACATTAATCATTGCAGCGCCCGTGTAAAATTCAATTTTACCTCTCCATTCATTCTGAGATGAGTTGAAGGCCGGCCTTGTACATATAAACCACACTTTACTTCATCAGAGCCCCGGTAACAAATGGAGTGTCTTCTTCGGGGAGTTTAACCATCAAAAAGCGCCGCGCCAGTTAATTCCACGCGTGCCGAGGGTCACAGAAGGAGCTCTCGGCATCAGCAAATGCTTCAGCCCTCAGCTGCGCAGTAAACTATGTTTTAGAGATTGTTCCTCAATACGAAATGATCAGTCCATTTATCTGCTAAAGCAGCCTGTCTCTTTGTTCAGTCTCCCAATATTTTTTCCGCTGACCCGATCTGGACAATAAACCAAAGTCATCTTAAGATATTCACCGTACAATTTGTTACTCGAGCTCCTCCGGGCCTGGCTGGCTCTGCTGGCAGCATCCCAGGCTCCCCAGCTTCCACCAGTACTCCCAGTGTCTGTGCCAGTTATCCCTGACCCTGGGGCTGTACCAGCTCTGTCCCAGCTCCTGCCGTGTCCCAAACCCAGCCAGGGGCTGTGCCCAGCGTCCCTCTCACACCAAACACACCACAGCACTTGTGGAGGGGTTTGGGGCTCCCTGTGAATCTGCTTTGGCAGAGTTACAGCCTCAGCCCCCACCCAGGGTGATGGGATGCTGGTTCTGTTTGACAAAGAGGAGCAGATTTGTACTCAGGGGGTGCCCAGGGCTTCTCTTTGCAGCCTGAGCCTCCCTCCTGGAGCTGCTGAGTGCTGCCCACACTCATAGAGGGCTTGGGAGCCCCACCMTGGGCTCAGGGAATGCATCTGAGCCATCATGCAAGGCAGGAATTTATCACGGATCTCTCTCCTCCTGTAGCTGGAATTCCAGCTGTTGTGCAGCTGTGTGGTGCAGGGACTCACCATCCTCACTTTGCACACTCGCTAGAAAGGCCAGGGAATGGTGAGACCGTCCATCTCCCTCAGAAAGGGATGGAGCTCATGCACAGCCAAACAAACCACTGCTGCCATCAGCTCCTCACTGGGGTCTGAGCTCTGGCAGTCCAGTTTTAGAGCTGCTTCACCTCTGCCCACATCCCTCTGTGGGAGGTGTCAGAATTCAGCTCCACGAGAGGTTTCATGGTGCCCCAGAGAGCTGAGCTCCCACTGGCACTCCCACCTCAAGCTCACTTTTCCCTGGCTGTCTCAGGTAYCTCAGCCAGCAAACGGTGCCAGGCCCTTTATCCTTCAACATCAGCAGTCCCCTGGCACTGCMTGGAAGATCAGACACCCACACAAGGCTGTGGTGTCCACTGCAGGAGCCAGAYACCCAAAAACCAGCCCTCACCCATCCCTGACTCACGCCCAGAGCCCTTTCATGCACGTAGCTGTAAATAACTAATGCAAGTTTACACTACAGTGATGGARGGATTTAATCTTTAAAGATGTTAAAAGAGCTTCCAAACCACAGAACCATCCTGGTTGCACAGGCAGGACACTGCTCAGAGGAGCTGCTCCTTATAATCACTAATTTTGATCCACTTGCCCTTTTTCATGATGTGTTTGCCCCGTGTTGCTCCGTGAGGAGCTCCATATCACCCACTCAGCATCACGTAAGCAGTGAGATTTTAACAGCAGCAGCTTTCTCAGTGCTTCCCTCCTTGGCTGGGCCACACCAGCCCTTCAGCCAAAACAGCACCATGGGACATGCTGGAAGTCTCTAGAAAGGCGTTTTCATTTTGTGATTGTGTGTGAAGCACACCTCAACAGCCGGGTGCCATAATATCAATTTGTGGGGKTTTTTTTCCCTCAAAACTTTAATTGAAAAGGTTTTTATCTTTTTTTCCCCAAGAAAGATTCTAACCCTTTATCCATGTTTTGAAGTTTCACCMTGCTTCTTTCAATATTTTTTTTAACAGATAGGGAGGGGAAGCAACCTTCCCTTGCAGGTCTGCCTGCTTCTGCAGTGGAAAAGCACAGTGAGGAGACAGAAGTGGCAAAATACTTTCAGCCACTCAGCCAGAGAGAGTGAAGTGAGGAAAAAAGTGCAACTGAAACCAAGCACAGCATTTAAAGATCAGTCAGCACTGAGAAATATCAGATGTCAGCAATCTGCTCCTTCCAGTTATAGAAAGAAGAGTTTTCTCCCAAACCATCTCAGCCAGTTTTGGCGACAAAGTTTCAAACACACAAACCCACTTGCCAAAAACATTTTTGCCTTCCAGAAAGCATTGTGTTTGTGGGTGTCAATAAATCTGACAGACACTGCAGTCTCCTACTGCTGTGGGAGATAAAATTTCACCCGTATTTACACTTCAGTAAAATGAACTACAAGTGGATTTACCCAGAGAGAGACAAAGTCAACAGCAAAATTCACATTCTCCAGCTCTTTCTGTTTCCAACCAAAAAGCCATTCCAGAATAAAATTCTGGAGGGAGGAGGTGGATATACAGTGTTTATCTTATAAGTTTGGTAAAAATACACAAAGCAGCCTGCTCCAAATGGATCTGTAGTGCCCCTGGGCTCTTTGAAGGTGTTTTTCCCTGCAGAACCAGCCTGGGGAAGGCTGTGATGGTGACAGAGTCAAAGCTCTGTCAGGCTCAGCTCCACTCTCCTCTCACTGCACCTGCTGCAGGAATTCTGGCAAAGCCTAAAACTCCTGTCTTGCCAGAAATTATTGCTTGCTTAGGTACAAGGGCTCCTGGAAAGTTTCCAAACCCTAATGGGAACTTCAGTCAAATGACTGAGTAGTGGGTTCTCACATATTTCAGCCTCCCCAGTCCCTGAGATTTCCTTYTACAATACATCTTCCCTCTGTATTCCACCCCTCACACTCACAGGACAACCCTTAAATAGACTCCAGAGGCCTTTGTGACAAAAGGACAAGAATTAGGAGGTGTCTGTGGAAAGCTTTAGGATGGAGAGCAGCAGGAGGACGCTGAGCAGATCCAGAGCAGCAACCTGTACCAGCCCCTGCTGCCTCCATTCCCTGTTTAATGATGATGCTCCCACTGGGATCTCCTCTCTCATCCTCACAGATCTTYCTTGAGGCACAGCAGCTCCTCAAGRGGCCTCCAAACTCTGCTGGAATTGAAAGGTGAAACACAGAGTAGGGCACAAAGGGCACAAATACCCACAGAGCCACCTGCACGGAGCGGGTCACACACTGCTGCMCTGCCACCAATCCTGCTCACAAAATGGCACCAGTGGGGACATTCTGAACAGGGTTCAYGAGGTTTGGATGGTGCCATTTTCCAGTTTCTAGAATTCACTTAAATGTGTTTTGTGGACAGGATGAGAACCAGAATATAACGTGAATCTGGGAAGCTGCTTGGAAAATCAGTGCTAGGGGTCATGGACACCTTGCAAACATCCCCTCCTGGGGACCCTTGGCCAAACAGAGGGGCAGTGACAGCCTGGTTGCTCCCAGAACAGCAAGAGAGATGTGCCCTGCTGGAAACAAACAGCAAATTCACACGAGCCACCATAGCTGGCTCCATCATTGCATCCTGCAAGGCAGATCGTGTGGCCAAAGCCAGGACACCCAGCCTGGCAAGCTGKGAAGGCAGATTTTATAGCAGAGCCAGGAATGGCCACCTCTGGAAATGCCCCAGTGCAGCAGATCCCAGGCACACAGCTGCARGAGGAACCACTTTCTGACTTTTAGATCTCTATTTAAACCAAACTTTTTAAGATCTCTGTGRAAACCAAGAGCCTTAAAGGCATCCCTGGTCCATCCCTCCCCACTGGAACACTCTGCTTTCCCAGCCATGCAATGCAGAGTTAAACCAGCATCAGCTGCAATTTCCAAAAACCAGATTTTGAGTAAGACAAGGCAGTTGTTCAGCTGTGCTGCAGTTGTGACACACCCCCTCTCCGTGTGCCAGGCTGCCCAGCATCCCCAGGGAGCTGCAAAGARCCCTCCTGGTGTCCTGCCCGCTCTCCAGCTCCTGATGGCTGTCACYATTTCCCACTGTCCCATTCTGTATTTACATGCAGAGCTGTGATYGATGTCCCCCAGCAGCYCTGCCCAGCCCTGTGCCAGCACAGAGCAGGGCCAGGCAGATCCTGCTCCCAGGGACAGGAATGAACACGATCCTGGCTCTTTAACACATCCCAGAGTGTCCCATCCCTGCCCCTGCTGCAGCAGGATCTTTGCACAGCTTATGAAACCCTCAGCAGACACCAAAGGCAGAAGCAGCAGGACTTGCACAAAACTTGGCTCCTGGAAGATGTTTCCTGGCACCAAAACATTCCMTGTTTGATGGGATTCTCTCTCTGCCAACAGGCATCTGCAATAAACAACCTTTTTTTTGTGGCCTGAAAGGAAACAAGATTTGTTTGTGATTTGTGATTGTTGTGATTTGTTGGTCTCTGTCACACTCTGTCTCCTGTAAATTTTGACTTTTCCAAGCAAAGCAGGGCAGGATGGAAAGTCTGCAGGGATTTAGTGGGGGATCCTTGGTCAGGTGGGAGAGTTTGAAGGGATCCTCACAGGGAGAGGCTGCACTGGGAAAGCAGCACTCACTGCAGGGAAGCCCTCCTGGTCCCAGGCAGCTGTGGGAGATCAGAAACTCACCCCAAGGAGAAGAAACATCCTCCTCTGGCTGCTTCTACCTCAGCTTTTCTCTCCTCCTGCCTTTYCCTGCAGCACCAGCTTGGGAGGAGAGCACAGGGAGAAATTTCAGACCTGGGAAAGTGAGGAAGCAGCAAGGGTGGGATGTGCAGCTGCATCCATCTCCCGACCCCACAGTGAACTGACAATCAGGGATTTCCTTGGGTGGTGCTCCCGGTGCTYCTGTGCACTCCAGGAACCTCTAGGGAGAGTTCAAATAAATCTGAAAGGCAAAGTAAATGCTTTTTTTTTTTTTTTAAATTTTAAATTCTAACTATTATTCTAGAAAGGAGAAAAAAAGCATTTTTTTCCCCCAGGCAATTTTTGATGGCTCATAATTAGCAACACAGCCAAATACAACCCCTGCATCTCATAGCCTTGCACATCCAGAGCCCTGCAAAAGCCAGTTTGGGAAGGAAACAGGAAGATATTCCTGCATCCTCTGAGGAAAAGCACATCTGCCATGCTGCCACAAACAGAAAACTTTTTTTTTTTACTTTGGTTTTGGGGTTTGGGGGTGTTTCTTGCACTCAACTGCTAATTTTGTTTATTACAATAGTGGCTGGAATCCAACACAGCTCAAAAATTCCTTTGTAGTGAATATGAAGTGTGGACAGGCTGCCATTTTCTGTGACTCAGGGTGTAAGTGAAAGAACCGCTAYAGAATTTATTGGTTGGGAATTTGGGGTTTTTTTTAGGGCATTTTGTTTGTTTGCTTTTAAACCAGCAGGACATTCAGCCCTCTGAACTTTTCACCAATCTCTGCACTTCAAATATTGCCTTTATCCCACAGCTTTTTCCTTTCCCCTTTCTCATCCCACTTATCATTAAACTAATTAAACGTTWAAACTGAAGAATTATGAAAACTTTTGAAGATTTGACCAATTAGATTTTCCTCTAGATACTTCTTGAAACCGGTGGCTGCCATCTACTGGCACTTTTCTCAAAATGCAGCCAGTTTTAAGCCAAAAACTGGATATAAAAACAGTTTTTCCACAAGTTACTTACGTTCATCTTGCAACTTGTTTATTCCAAGCCCCAGCAGAGCACTTCCTCGAAATGCTGAGTTGTGGGGTCGACTTTCTTTGCCAGTTGTTGATTGCATGATCACTTGACAGAGATTATGAAATTAGAGTAAGAAACCCTGCTTCCAAGCTCCTCTCAGTGGCATTGTGATCACTGAGAAGCAAAGGCAGCCTGAAGCCTCTCCCTGATTTTTTCCCTTTGCATTTTACTCTTTCAATAATTTTCCTCTTTCTTCACATTACCAGAAAGAGTTGTGACTGTTTTCCCATCAGTTTATCAGTCTTACTTTTAATCCACAAGATGAGAAATGTATCTCAATTAATGTATTTCAATTAATATTTTCTTGGCAGAATCTTGATTCCAGTTGATTATTGTTCCTGACAATACTGAAGTCCTGAATACAAACACTGACAACACTTTCTGATGGGCTTGAGGAGTGCACTTTTTTTTTCCCCATAGCTATTTGATATGAACGGATTGAAAATTTACTTTAAAACAAAATCTGTCTCCTTGCCGTCAGTGGAATGACTTGTGTTCCAAGTAGTATTTTGATTCAACAGGCTGATATTTTAACCTCATTCCCTCAAAGCCAGGGTTCAAATCCTTAAATGTTTCGTAAACTCCTGACAACCATCTTCAAATGACTCCAACCTCCCCCACAACAGCCTGTTTATGCAGCAAAGAGCCAACAACAAGGCACTGACCCACCYCCTTACACAAAGCTATTTAAAGCTTTGTACAAATCTAGCAGGGAGCTGGAGGCCAAAGCTTTACAAAATAAAGAGATTTTCAGGGCTTTTTTAAATTTTTGTGTCATTATCTTCAAACACTTTCAAAGGGTCCACATCTCGATGTGATGCAGTGTTTTCTCTCTAAAGGTGACCTTAACCTGGATCCTAAAAACCCTTCTTCTAAGCCTGCATCTCTAGTATAAGGTCTGCCTGCTCTGTGTGTGGTGACCCCTCAGTAGCTGTAAAACTGCTAAAAAGACAAGTCATTACTGTGGKTTTTTTTTGTTTACAAAGACTGCACTTCTAGAAGCACAACTGCTTGGAGCATGTGACAAAGCTTGCATATCCCTGAGTTCTGAACTCAGCAAGAATCACAATCATTCCTAGATGGAATTGTGCAGCTGTGCAGGCAGGTAAAAGAACATCTGGAACTTTCCAGACCCACCCGAAATTCTCAGAGCTGGCAAATGCAGTGGCCACCCATTGCCAGCCCAGCCCACTCACCCACCCTGGAAAATCACCATTGCTCCATTCCCAAGATTCCTCAAGTCAACAGTTTTATTTTTTCTTAAGAATACTTCCAGAGGACAGAGAAACACAGACAATTTACAAGTCTTCATATTCAGTTCTTTCTCCGATCCTTTGAGAGAAACAAAAAAAAAAAAACCTGCAAATTGAATCGTTTCAGTGAGTTCCAACACTCAGCTCTGGCTAGGAGACAGTCCCTGCCCCGAGGAGCTTCCACTCTAAGAGTTATACAAAGSTGAGGGTGACAGGGACAAGAAGGGACAAGAAGGAGGAAGGTGACACAGTTTTCATGCTGCTGGTGCCATTCCTGGAGACTGGTACATGTGTTTGTGCTGGCAGTCAGGACAGACACTGAGGAGAYCACACAGTGCAAGTGGCACAAAGTGTTCTCTCTGCAGGTGTTTGCAAGGGACAAGGTAAAGAAGCTCTCAAGAAAGTTTTCAAGGCAGTCCTGTGATGAGGAAGGCATTTGTTCTATGTAGAAATTTTTGCCTATTTACATTCTTTTTTTTTTTTAGAAGAAAATAAAGTAGTTAATATGCCAAAAACACATTCATCAAATCAGTTGAATTATAAAAATAAGATTTTCAAGCAATGTAGAAATAAATTTGTAAAATAAATATTAATAGGTAAAAATGRAAAAGGGAAATAAATAAATACATGTAACCAAGCTACCTTGTTAAAACACAAATAAGCATAATTCCTCACTGAAAATAAGCCATGGAATCCTGATTAAAGCAGCAACTCTTCAGAGCATCCTTCTCCTCAGTAATAGAGGAAAATGAGCCCCAGGCAGTAAAGAACACATTTGTAATAAAAGAAATCTAAAGGACTGTGATCCTTATAGGAAAGTACAGAACATTTTCTTCTTTGCTGATCAACAGAGGCTAAAAAACAGTGTTCCATGGTATTCCCCAGATGAAATTTACTGGCATTTCCAAGCAGTRGAAGGCTAACATTTTTTCTCTCATAGGATAAAAAAGAAAAGCCCCRTCTGTGAACTTGATTGTTCATGAACATACATGTTTAGTCCCCTGATTGGGCAGAAAGTTAATCCATCTTAAAAATACTGAGCTGCTCCTCCTCCCCCTCCCCAAAGAGCAACTCCCACACACAGAGCCCAGACATTTCAGTACAGAGGGAGTGCTCAGCACAGCGAGCCGGGCCAGCTCAACCTCGGGCAGGACACTTTTACTGCTTGGGAGCACAAGCTGCACCAGTTTGGGATGGTCCAACATGAAATCAATGTTTCCATGGCAGCACCTTGCATTTCAAGGGGTAGTTGATTGCCCTGAGCTCCTGCTGGCAGGAGCCAGGCTCAGTTTGGCCGGTKTAAGTCACAGTGCTCTGGGTAACAGGAGGCAGGGTACCCTACTCCCCACGCTCATAAGGCAGTACCACTCCAGGAAATCTGTTTCTTTCTTGAAGGTTTCAGGTTTTTTGTGGTCCTGTATGTCCTCTTTTTTTTTTTAAGTTGTTTTTCTACCTACTTAAAAGGAGCGACATGCCCAAATTAACAACAGTGATCAAGTAGGCAAGGATTAAAATGTCCACAATGCAAGCTCTAGGTTTACAATGTACTGGTCATGCATAAACCCCTACAGATCCTGGCAGGCATTTAAACATTTAGGTTGATGGAAGATCAAATTGCTAATGAACTGGCTGCTGAATGGACTGGATCCAGCTTGAAATCACTGGTAGTTCTGCTTCTGATGTCACAACAACTTAAGTCATGTCAGTGGTCATCTACTTTAGCCCTTTTTGCTTTCAAAGAAAGATGCTGCAAGAAAAGTAAAGAACAAAAAAATTGCTTAGCAAATACACCACAAGYAGAAAAAAAAATCCAACTACAATGCTTTCAGCACTTAATCCCAAATTAAATAAATTCTTACACAAATATCCATGCCCATGCAAGCTCTGCTTGTCACTAACACAACTACAGTAAACCCATTAAATAAAAASCCACATGTACCCCACCCCAAATATGTATTTTGTAACTTTGAGATCCACTGGCTGGATAATAGGAATAAACCTTTCATGCATCAAGTTATTACCCTCTTCCTCTATATTAAAACCACGGCAATGCACAAAGCCAAGTTAATTTCTGTCCCATTAGACCACACCAAAACATAAACCCTTGAAAAGTTCAGATACAAGAGCTGCTCCTGCAGCAATGGTACCGTTTGGCCTTTATGCCGATTCCGTACCGTTCCTTGCTGGTAGAAGTGGGGTGCCAGTTCCAAGAGCCATGAGGATTCAACGGCTGTCACATCTCTCATGTAATATTTAGAAGTTTGTATGACTTCATTGTACACTACCCTGGGAGAAAGGAGGCAAAAATGAGCAGTGTTTGCTGCAAATAAATGAGGGACAGCTGATTAACACCATTTTTTGGTGGTTTCACACATGTGCTGCCAGAGGTGGCATTTACAGAGTGATAAGTGAGCCTTTAAGCTGTAATTCAGCTTCTTGCCTCTTTCACTCTGGCTGGTCAGAGTTCTCTACATTTAGATAACCTTTAGATTGCCAAGAAAACACCCTGACATACTACCAGGGCATATGGATGCAAGCATATATATGAAAGAGTATTTTTTATAATGGGGCCAAGGGGGACTCATAACTGAGGTTTTGGAAGACAGAATATGAGTTACTCTGTGATATCATA
Organism: Malurus melanocephalus; assembly: GCF_030028575.1. Lineage (NCBI taxonomy): Eukaryota > Metazoa > Chordata > Aves > Passeriformes > Maluridae > Malurus > Malurus melanocephalus. Next base: position 642,629 of record NW_026623570.1, read on the forward strand.
AGGAAAGATGTCCAAAGCACCAAAACCCTGGACCCACAACAAGGAGGGCATGAACCCCAGCATGACAATCCCTGGCGCCAGTCTGCAGACAAGTGAGATAAGCATCAGAGCAAGAAAACAGCTTTAACCCCTGCCAGAGATTTAGGAACAGCCAACAATGTGGACTCATCCCCACTGCCAGCACAATCAGGTCACCAGCATGGGCAACCTATATCTGAGGTCACCTTCAGTAGGTAAAGTCATTTTCTCCCAGTGCAAGCCCCTGCACTGAAGGGGGTAGCTACCAAAACCTTAAATCAGCATCTTCCTTGTACACACAGCAGAGCTGCAAACACCTCAAGTTTGTGGTTTCTCATTAATTGCTATTTGCCCTCAAAAGCAAAGAGGAAAGAGTCCAAAACTCCCTTTGCCAAATGCATACGGAGACATGGCAACTAATACAACTAAAGAGAAATCTGAGGAAAACAGACCAGAATGAGAACACACTTTGTATACACCTGTAGCAGACAGAGAACTGAAGCCTTCAGTAGAGGATGGCTGCCTAGGCTGCAGTAGCACTGAAAATCAGGTTGCTAAGTTAAACTCCTGTCTTACAGAATGCCATGACGTGAGCTAGGCCAAATTTACCCGTCAAAGTCTCAGCAGCAGGCAGTGAAGGACAAAAGTCTGAGTACTTTGGGTTGATCATGCTGATCTGAGAGYTAGAAACACATTTCTGTTTGTTATCTGAGCACCTTTGACCTGCAAATGGAAAGATCACATCCCARCTAATGGGAAAGTACAACCAGTTCTTTCCTCAATCTGCTRGACASCCATAAGTTTTCACRTTGTGCATTCTACACATAAGCCCTTTGCTAGCAATCCACCTGCCATTTCTGCAGCACCTGGCTGACAGAATATTTCCTTAACCGGTTTAATAAAGGTAAATCCACCCTTACTCTGTCTAGGTACAGAGCCTACCTGGAGAACAATCAGCAGTGCAAGCTTGGTGTCCACTAAACAAGGGTCACGTGGCTCTGCTTTCCAACCTCTGCAGGTTTCTTTGACAGTTAAATGTCACYCTATTTTCCTGATTTATTTGGACARTGCYTACAAAATGTTGCAAAGGAGATGCCAGYTGGATTCTCTCTGTGCAAACTATGACTTTCTAAATCTACTCCTCCACTGCTGGAGAGAAGCAATTCAATTTGGATGCTGCACATGCCTTAAAAAAAAAATTCCCAAAGTCAGAGCAGCTCTAACTTACCAGCGTGGAGGTTTCTCTGCATACAGCACCGAGCTGGGGTGGATATGAAGCTCGTGGTCATCCCGGATAGTCCTTGAAAGCAAGATATTATTTCAGACTGTGACTCTTTTTTGCTTAACATTTGGTTCCTTTCTGCCTCAGTAAGAATGTTTAATCAAAGCAAGAGGAAAGGGCTGGAGTGAATAAATGACATTTGCATTTAGTTAACAGATTAAATCAAGCTGAAATCCTGGCCAAAGGAATAATTAATTATTTAATGTCCTACAAGAGTTTTATGTACATTAAATAAAAAGTAGAATTTCATGCTTTTGTTTGGTGCTCTGGGAGTGCTACAACACTGCTGCMCTACAACTGTACTTACTTAGCTTAAAACAATCTGATGACTACTTGTAACAGTTTCCCACTATTAATAAATTTAGTTATATTTGCCAAAGAGGAGAGATAAACACTGAAGCAGTTTGCAAATACAGAACTTCAAATATTTAATGTATTGATTGGCACATGTTCCTAATTGCAAATGTCTAGAGACACATCTGCTTGTTGGTTAAACTTAGATTTATTCATCAGAGCTTTCCAACCAAGCCAACAGTTGTAGTGAAAGTATATATAGTCACCTGTAAGCTCCTGTGGAGTGGAATTTAGCTGCGTTTGCAAAGAATCCAGAAACTATGCACCTCAAAACAGGATCTGGATCACCTGGAAAGAAGAATTTTTCTGTAAGATCAGTCAATGGAATAGCAAAAGTCCCTAAAACAGCACCTAATCATCTGAAATAACTTTCCAGAGCACATGAGGCTTTGATAGCAAAGGCAGAAGAGCAGACAAACCCTGCAATTCCTTTTGACTTCAATTTCACAGCAAATCAAAAATCGCTGCCTAGAAAAGTAATGTTGTCACCTGTGTCTCCATGAAGAGTTTCCAGTCCCTAAAGCTCAGCCCAACTGAGCACTGAAGGCTGATTTTTCAGAGGAGGTAGAGACAAGTACTGAGAGCCAGTCCTGGCAGGCGTGCACACAGAGCACAGCTGGAAATCACATCCCACACAYTGAACAGCACTTTGGATAAAAAGGGTTTTTTGAAAAGACAAAGAGGGAACAGGGTGACCTATTTATGACTCTTCTGGCAGATCTATTAAATATACAATCAGTGGTTAAAATCTCTTGCTGGAAATCTTAACTGATAAAGATTGGACTAAAATTTAATTGTACCAATAGGCTAAAGTGCTCTTCTGTAACCATTTTTAGGAAAAAAAATCTGGTTTAAATTAACGTTATTTTGATGCCAGGATAAAAATACTCCAAAGGTTATGAAAGAAGCAGGGACCAGACTGACAGTTTAGAAAGTACCTTCACTATGCATTGGACAAGAGGTTAAAAAGGAAATTTCACCTTCACTGGACTTCTTTGGCACTTTAAAGCGCACGAGAAGTTTCTTCAGCTGCTCTCTCACAACAGAAGCTCTAACAAGTCCTTTGTAGTTCAGAAAGTGTTCCTGACACCACTGGGAGCTCTTGTTGTGCTGTACAGTGAGAAAAAAAAWWAAAAAATTTCAATGAGATACCATCAGCAAAGCAAACCCAATCTCTTTTGGACAGTCTTGTTCTCTTTTAATTGTCTCCTACAACACATTTCTTGTTATTTTCCCTGAAAATTACCTATTTACAGAGCAACTAACAAGGGTACTGAGCACCACTAACTACAAAACGTGTTTCAAAGAACTTCTAAATAGTAACAGATCAAATGCAATGGGTTATTTTCAAACAGATGTGCTTCATTTCTTCATATGTGGTGAAAGAGAAGAGCATCAGTMGTTCCATTTAATTCTCTCAGATCATAAACTTGTCTGTTTTCAACCTCAAAATGTAAACAACCTTTTCAGTGCTGTTTTCATTAGTCTTCTCTCTGCAAAAAGCTGTTTCTCCAAAAGCCAGCACTCCCTGCAAGAGCCTTTGCATCTGGCTGTTTCTAAGAGAATTACACAGATACAAAATCTGAAGGGCAACATTTCAGTTGGTGCCTGCCTGGCTGCTTTGTGGCTGGGAAAAAAAAAAAGTCATGTTTAAACACTTGGGTGGTTATACAGCTTCAGCTCAGCACTGCTCAAGTATTTTATTACATTAGTGCTTTATACCAGTAAAATATACTTCTCCCAAATAGGTGCAGGATTTTATTAAGTAAAACCTCAGCTTACAAAGCAGTACTAAGGTTGGTGTTAAACCTTACTGTAAATACATGAGGTCACAGGAAAAGAGGGGAYGATGATAAATAAGTTAATTTAACACAAAAAAAAGACTGCTAGATTTAACTGCAGATTATAATCAGTAAAACATGAAAAAATATTAATTTCATTAGAAATTCRGATACTTGTTTCCCTCAAGCCCCAAGACAAAATCCCAGTCTCCTTGAAAACACAGCTTTCTACCCGTAAGCTGTACCCAAACAAAATCCTCTTTATTCCCTGTTCAGAGAACTATGGAAGGTCCATGGCAAATGGTGACCAGAGAATTTTTTAATGCAGCATTATCACTTGACAAACTTGGCAAATTCTCAGTTTTGAGGATGCTGTATCCAGAACTCCCAGATTCAGAAGCGAGAACCTCAAGTTCCTCCTATTCCTGCAAATCCACATCCACRTGAACTGACTTACTTTGACAAAGGCTTCATAAACATTCAGCATGGTGAGATGATCACCTTCCTCCACAGCAAACTTTCTGTGTTGCCTGGCCTGCAGAACAAGAAATATAATTTTACAGGCAGACTGATATTTGCAGAAATCATGCCCAGTTTCCTTCAGGTCTATATTTCCTGGGGACTTTTAAAATTCTTACCCATCAAGGGCACTTCCTCTGGGCAACAGCAATATTGTACTAAACTCCCTACACTCAGGAAAATTTCTAAAACTGAAATTAGAAAAATGAACAGATAAAAAACCTGAATTCATTAAAATTAGGCTCCTGCTACCTTTTAGGAATTTGCTACATCCTTCCTGTTTTGTTCATCTCAAAAGGAAGTGGTGTGTGGAAAGGTTTTGGGGGTTTATTTTGCAAACCCTTACACTGACCAATACTGGTTTATAACCTTTCATGTTCTTGGCCCTCAGAAGGAGGTTTTTAGCACTACTAAAAGACCCCAAGACTCCCTTGCTATTTGGTTTCTTCTTTTACCTACAATAAACAGGCACAATTCCAGACCCTGTTTTATTTTCACACAAAGTTRCAGTCTGTAATAGGTACCAGTAAAATACTTCCCAGAAGTCCAGAAATGTGGAACCAACAAAAACAAAATGAAACATGACTGAACTTACAGCCTGATTTTTTTTATTTGGAGGGATCATAAAGATATTTTGAATCTGCATCATGGCAGCAATTGTCAAAATCTCCTGGGAGCAGCCAAAATTTCCTGAGGAGTAAATGGAGAAATACAGTAAAGGAAACCTTCTAKTCAACTTACCACCACAGAAAATAAAAAGGAAAATAAGCAGAATATGTTTTTATAGTATTTAAAAACAAAATACATAAATTCCTAGATTTTTTTAATATGAGTGAATACTTTCAATGGAAAACGTAAGAAACAAATATTAGCCTTATTAGACTGTGAAATGTGAGATGTCCCTGAGTTTAACCAATTCTTTTCACTGAAAACCACACCAAGATGAAGTCTAGTTTGCCTTGAGTTTAGCAAATGTTAAGTACTGCATTATAATTACATGACTATGAATAAACTGTGATTTCTTTTTCTCCTACCTGATTCCAGAAGCATCTTTGCAAACATAGGATTCAAAGGAAACTCTGCTATTCTCATTCCAAGAGGCTCTGTTAGTCGGCAGTGCATATCCAAACCTGCAGCACATCAATAAATGGAGCTGGGACACAGGCAGAATAGCACAGCAAGGCTTCTTTCACACTTAAATTTACTAAAGAGCAGAATTACAAGCTAAAATACAGYAAATGCACCTCAGAGTTGCTGAATGTATACTACACTAAGCTTAAAGGCAAATCTTCAATACCCATTCACTCTCCCAAGGGATACCAGAATTTTTTTTTCCAAAAATATTTGAACATATCAGTTTTATAATTTTGACCAAGTTTCATTGTTACTGTCAATAATTTAGAAAACCTGCAGTCCAAGTCAGTGCCATGGTCACAGAGYATATTAGCTGTTAAACTTCTGATCTCCTTTTCAAATACTTAGCAATATTTTTGTACACGGGGATGTAAAACAGATGAGAATGAAAATGGGGTTAATTATGGAACAGGCATTACTGCAGAAACAGGAAGCACTGCTGAGGATAGGCTGTCATTTTTCTGAGCACATCTACCTTAGGTCATGGAGAAAAATAATTTAATATTATCTAAACAAGAGATGTACAGCTGCTGAAGGTTTTCTACAGTTTAGTCTGCCTCATGTATCAACAACTCAACTGTCAGTCCTGTTCCAGCTGTAGCCTTTTCCCTGGGGATGGCACAGAAGGGAAGCCAAACAGCTTGATTGGTGATGCCCAGTTCTCACTGAGCAACTCTGCATATTKACCATTTCAGAGGTTTGGTTTCCTCCAGTTAAACCCCTGCAGCAAGGGTGACCTGTGCAAAGCACCAGGTCACAGCCTAACTCTGAGCTTTATGCCAAGATTTCAGAGAAAGATTTAAATGGAAAAGCTTTTCCTTTACAAGAGGACATAGAATTTAAAAAATACAACACAGGGGAAAAGAATAAGGAAAAAAGCTTGCTAAGAAAGGCAGCAAAGAGTAAAATTTGAAAGAGAAAGCTTCAAGAGGCCAAGCAGTRTGAGGTATGACAAGGAGCAAAGCASAAGAGAAAGGCTACACAAGCAGGGATGAGTGTGAGCCCAATAACAGGACTTTGGGGCACTGGAAGTTGCATAACCAACCACAGCAAAGTGACCTGAGGAAACACAACCATGGCTCACACATTATATAAACACATTATTTGTCAGACTGTGTGGTGGTAACAAAGCCACAGCTGWACTGCAGCTCTGTGTCACAGAGAAAAGCAAAACCACAAACCAGGTCAAGGAATGAGRTCTCCTGGAACTCATGTCAGCAGCTCTGAACCCACAGATCCCTCCAGCCAGTGTTTACTTTATTATTTGATATGYTATCATCTCACTTATCACAATGCAGTAATTCACTCACCCCACCCCTACACTGTTTAGCAAATCCTACCAGGCTTTTCACATAATGTCAAAGTATTTKTCTCAGAAACAGGTACAAAAGGCAGCTTTTGTGCAATGATGAACTAATATATTTAAACACGAAGTTAAAAAACTGCAAAAATTAGGGTGTGAGAGGTTTCATCTGACTAGTGCCATAAGAAGTTTCAGTTCTACCACCATTAATAGTTTAGATGGGCTGTCTTTCATCTCTCTTTCACCTAAAGAAAGCTAAATGCAATTCTAAGTAGCAAAAAGGAGAAATTTCCCTGTATTTATGCACCACTTTCTACAGGTGCATCAAGCCAAAATCCTTTGGSTTCTGCCAAAGCCTACAAATGTCATGACAAAGATCTATATATGGGTGTTTGTAGTAGCAAGCCTGAATACAGCCTGCAATGGATACTGGTTTGGAATAGGTAAAAGTTTCCTTCAAATAATTCTGGAAGCAACCACTGAATCCACATATATGCAGGAAATTAAAGATCTTAAAAAAAGATATTACAAAGATTTTAGTTGAACAGGCTTAAGAGAGATTATTCAAGTACCATGGCACTAAAATGTTTCAAGTAACAACCACCAGYAYGTGACAGGCTGAGGTATTAAAAMATTCCYCTTRAAACTTGAGTGATTGTTTCTGATAGGTGACAACTCACAATCTTCAACAAAGACCTCAAATAAAGCTAAAAATTAAGCCACTTTTTACCTGCTTATTTATCTCTTAAATTCTGCTTAAAAACAATAAACTCCAACTGACAACTCAGACTTTCAAAGGGGCATCAAAGGAGAAGGCTGAGGAGAGATCCTCCTGATGTAATTGGTTTGCACCACTGCAAAATAATCCCTGTAAAACCAGGGATGTGTTTATTCAACACAGCTATCTCTGCCTTAAGAGCATCTGCCCTGCACGAGTTGGCACCACACTGGCACAACAGGGGCCTGACCCCAAACTGCCCATTTGCATGTGACTGCAATGCCAGTGATGAAATTCATRTTCCTACTTGCACAAGAGAAATTTAATCCTCACTGCACCTGCAAATGCTTGGGCAGCTTCACCTCTGCACCTTATAGAAAATCTTCATAATAAACCACCTAAAACCTTAAAGTTCAGCAAAAACTGGAGAGTGAATCCCTGTATCACACACGTGCACACACATTTCTTTCCATCTGAAACACCAAGATCAGCACTTCTCTGCTCTGCTACAAAGCTGTGCAGCCAAGAGAATAAGAGCTCTTTGAAGCTGCATGAGCACAACACTTCTGCCAAAACATCACCMAGCTAATCAGTGAGTTTATTGAACTTTCCTCTCCATTTCCCTAAGGTGGTTTGGCTGTGAATTCATCCTTGCAACACGTTCCTGAGCTGCTGTGAAGGTCCTTGTTCCAAGCTTGCAGAGGTTGCCAAGAGCCAAGTGCTTTAAGTGAAACCCTCCTTTGCGAGATGGAACTGAACCAGCACAGGGCAAAATCCTGGCCAGGCAGAKTTACAGCTCCACGAGAATAAAAAGAGAGCAGACTGCCACAAGTTACAACACAGCATCTGTGAGTGGTGTAAAAACAGCCACAAACCTCTGGAAGCTTCCAAAACTTACACAATCTCCTTTAAACTGCCTCATGTTTATGTTATGGAGCAAATATTGTCAACTTTGAATTAGCTACAAACAAGGAGCTAAAGTCAAACAGAGCTTCATTTTGATTACTTGGCCTCATGTCAAGTTTCTGTTTTGTTTAGTTTGTTGCATTCARAAAGATTAAATAGCTGTCAAAAAAACTCAACAATATAACAGTTCTTCCTATAAACAAAATTAGGCAGCAGGCATCCCACTCACCACACAAAAAGGAATGGAAAACTGTGTATAAAARCATATTACTACAGTGTGATCTGAGTGTTAAAAGTATCCAACAGCAGCAGAATGAAAAAAGCAGAGTGAACACACTTAGAATCAAAGATTATCTCAAGTTGGAAGGGACCCACCCACAAGGCTTGAATCCAACTCCCTGCTCCTCACAGAAYTACCTAAAACTAAACCATATGCCAAGAGTGTTGTTCAGACTCCRCTGAATTTGAGAACAAGCTGTGATTAGCAACTCAGAGAACAGAATTTTAAAAAGATACTCTTTTAAGTAATTAAATAGGAGAAAGGAACTTTGAATTATACTCTCAGGATATGTTAGACTAAGTTTTTCTTTTCGTTACAAGTTTGTCTGTATCTGTTCACTTGTCCCCAGCTAGCAAGTTCAATACTAAAACTAGAGCAGTCTTTGCAAGCTGCATGCTTTTAAAAGCATGAAAAAGCAGCAAGCTGTGCAATTTAACATACATAAAATGCAAGCTGGGCATTTTAACATACATACTGCCTTGAGAAACCTAGTTCCARCTCATCCAGGAGAAAATGTGCTGGTTTTAGGGATGATCAGGGATATTTTTTTTTATTAGTGGTTAAAGCATGTAATCACAGATAATAGAATCAGTTAATAGAACAGTTTGACCTGTTGTGGGTTTGAACTTTGCCTCAGCTGCAGGACCAGCAGCACAAACATCACCAGTACTACACTACAGCAAGTACAGCCTTTCAGCTATCCTGCATCCAGAGCAGAGAATAGATTGGAATTCATTCTAAAAATCATCATTAGATTAGCTYTTAATAACTTTTGTCAGTCTAACCTTCAAAATCATAGCAATGAGAAGGTTTGAAAACTATCACATTCTCTGTGGAGCTTCATGCACAGCCCCCAGGGACTGAGCTGTCCCAAATTCAAGGAGCACATTTGACTCACAATGTTCAGGCAGAGTTCCAGCACACACACAGCAACATCAGRTAATGACTGCAACGTGCTAACAGGAAAATTTACAATAGACACACTGTGCTTTTTAAAGTCCCACTAAGGAACAAAGTTGAAATTCTATTAGTCTTGATAAATTCTATGTTATTACAGCCTTACAGTTTTTTTGTTTATACCTAGAGGTGTTACATGTTTCCATCACTAGCACAGTAACATGAAATAAAAGAGCACCACACCAAGTTTTAGCTATCTAACAAYTTGTCTAACTCCTCTGCTGGTCTAATTAGTGTCCAAAATCCCATTTTTATCTTCCTGTCACTCTATGAGGCGTGACGGAACACAAAGAGGATCTGCCTGGGAACAAACACCCTCATCAGCTCAGAGCCCTGCTCCTAGCAAGRACAAATAGCTGGTTTCCTCCCATGAAACTGCAAGGAAATACAGAGAAAACAGCTACACATTCACTCATTTACCTGATCTAAACAGTTAAATTCTAGTTTAAACTCCATTGCTGCCATTTGCTTGCTTACCTGTCTGAAATAACTAAAAGGAAATAAATCCAGAAGAGACTGAGGTACACTCTAAAAACCCACCAGCAAAAAGTCTCCACCAGTCACAGCTGTATTTCTTTCTCAAAGCACAGTTCTCAAATGCAAGTTTTATTAATGTCCATCCAATCACCAAATACAAATCACAATTTCTTTTCACAACTCCTGTAATATAGCTACAAAGAAAAACATTAAAATCTCACCTCCTAAAGCATATAGCAGCTCTAAAGCTTGCACCATTGACTGTGCAGGGGGTGGCTGTGAAGAGAAAAWGAGCATTRATTGAAGGTTATCAGYATAGAACAYGAGTTCAGCATAGAACATGAGTTCATAGATCTTCCTCTTTTGCAGGATCCTTTACTACCAACCTCTCTACTTCTGAAAAATGAAGAAGGAGCTCTCACACTCTTCCTCCTTCATAAATCCAGTGCAAAAGGACTGCAGTTAGTTCTACAGAAACCCACACTTTGTCTGACTTTCTAAAACTTTCCTGACTTTGCAACAATTCTAAGAGCAAACTCTGGAACATAAATAGTTCTTTCTGAGTCATCACACAGATTATTTGCCCTACTGGTTCCCAAGAACACGCTTTGCTGCATGACAGGGGACAATGAGCTACACTTTCCAAATTAGCAGGGCAATGGGGAATGGTTCTGTGGGTTATTAAGAAACCATCTCCTGATGTCTCTTCACCCCAAGGAAAGGTGACAGCCWTTAGAGCCTGGGACTCACCGAAAGGAAGGGGAACCTGAGCACRTTGTCAATCCCCAAAGCCTTGAGCTGCAGGATGACAGGGGCCAGGTTACTGCGCTGCATCTCTGGGACCGTGGACTTGGGCAGCTTCTCAAAGTCCTCCTCTGTGGTGGAAGAAAAAAACAACTGAAGACTGAGCTTCAGCTCCCATTCTGTGCAGTCACCATGACAGCATCACAACCATTTCAAGTTTAAATTATCACATATGAATATTTAAGAGACATTAAAAGATGACCTCTAACCCAAAGATTATTTTTCTCCAATTACTGTATTTTATGCTACTTTCATTTAAACAGAAATGCAATGGTTCTGGATACACTGCTGATTCTGGCGTTGACCCACTCATATTTCTATCTGAAGTGTTATAAATTCTTCACAGAAACCTGGAMATGTTTGATTTCTCTTCTGTTTAATGTTTTTGTCAGAAAATAAAAGACAGGGTGCAACACTAGAAAAAAAGYGTCTTTTTTAAAAGAGACATTGAAAAGTTCCAAACCAGCATACTTTCAGTACAAGAACACTATTTTTTGTAACTACTCAAACAAAGGGAGGTTTAAAATAATACATATTTTAAATAAAGATTAAGGATGGAAAAACAATTTATTTAACAATGCCTTTTTTAAAATCACATTCACCATAAAGTCTGAGACTAGAAAAATATTCCATATAAGGATAAAACCTCTGAAACCTTTCATTAACCAACCCTTCTGTAATAAAGAAAAAGGCACATTCTATATTATTTTCACCCAAACTATTTTCATTTCTACAGAACCCTTTTCTATCTCAAACATTCCATAGGGCAAAGTGCATGTTTCTCTGCTGTTGTTCACTCAATGCATTTTTTTTTCTTTTCTTTTTTATTTGTTCYCCTTTTAAAACACTTCTTGAAGCACTCTCTAGACCAGTTCTTGAGCACACAAAAATATCTTCAGTCATGGTTTCTCCAGTAAAACACTCCCAAAGCTACATAAGCTTGGGATATTGKGTAGCAYACATTGTCTTACTGGATACATATAAATTCAGAGTATAAATCATGTCTTGMTTTAACATGGCAACTGCTGGCAAGYACAYACACGTTTTAAAGGAAAATGCTTCATCTCTCAAAGCCTCAGAGCTCCAGTAAAACTAGAGGGGAYCAGAGGCCCATGAGCAATGGGARYGTTCAGCTGCAAAGMCTTTTCTCATTAAGAAGCTGAGAASAGACACTTTGATTGCAGCTTTCTGAACAGTGAGAGGTGGCCAACAGATTTATTTGTAACAGCAATTTTTGTGCACTGCCAGGGTCATTGATTCAACRGAAGAATTTGGGGTTGGCAGCTATTCCTAGGAAAAAAAGCAACACAAAGAAGTTTTCCTTTTCTGGAAATCTAAAGGATTTCCAAAGTCCTTTTGTTAAATGCAAGGTCTAATGCAGACTTCAGTCAGAGAAGAGAGCATCAYTGGTAAACATTCCAAATTGAAGCAACTTCTCAGAAACTAAAATCATTAAAAAGCAAACTTCTTATAAAGAAGTTTCACCTTTCTTAATTCACTTTAAGAGGTGAATTAACATTACAGGCTTACAGTTGCTGACTCTGCCCCACTTGTGCTTCTGATTCATAAAAAGATTCCATTTCTAATACTCAGCACGTAAGATCAAGATACTTCTAAACAAGCCAGAGGATCAACAAAGGGAAATTCTGTTCTTTGGATGAATGAAGAAATAGGTTTTTTTTCCACCTAATGCAGCCACAGCTCTGACCTGTGTAGAGCCGGTAGCACTTCCCGGAGCGGTTGCGGCCGGCGCGCCCCGCCCGCTGGTTGGCAGAAGCTTTGGACACCGGCACCACCACCAGGCACTCGATGGCCGTGTTGGGGTTGTAGGCTCGCAGCTTCACGAAGCCACAGTCAATCACAAAGGTGATGCCRTGAACTGTGATGGAGGTCTCAGCAATGTTGGTGGCGACAATCACCTGCAGGCACAGACAGAGAGGATCTTGTGAGCTGCCCTGTCTCAGTGACACCATCAGGCCCTTGCACCAGAGCACCAGCACCCAAAAACATGCCACGTGAAAGATCTCAGCCATGACAGCTCCAGAAAATGCTCAGGAGCACAAAAGGATACACTACAAGCAGCAGAAGGAGCTGTCAGCTTGAAATAAGCCCAGTTTGCACAGCAGTTTTCACAGCTTCACAATCACTTTCTTATTCAAATTTATTCTCTGTTCATAAAAGAAGAGCTTGGCAGTGTTTGCAGAGAAAATCGCTGGCAGTGTTTGCAGAGAAAAAGATTAACTGACTGTAAATCAAGTGTTCCTAAACTAAGCAAACTAAGAATATTTTCCTTCTGCTTCTCAGTTGCAGTGAACTGTTCTTTGTACACTGGAATGAGGTGGGGGATAGGAGGGGAACAGATTTGATTAAGAGTGCCACATTCAGCATTCCTGCAGAGATCCACTTATATACAGATGTCCTAAAATATGTAAAAATAATTGTTCCCAGACAGCAGTGGGAAATCTAATCATTACTTCACCTGAAATAAAAAGTCTTCAGAGCTAATTGACTAATGTCATATTATGGGGAGAAAAAAAAATTATATTAAATGTTCTTCAATGCCAGATGAACAATTTCATTTGCCAAACTCCAGCAGGTACAAGAATTACAACAAGTCACCCTGCTGTAGTTTTATCAGCTTATTTCATCCCCAACACAGGCTCTGCATAAGCAGAAAGGACTAATCAAACCAATTATATACTTCTGTGACATTAAAAGTACAAATAAGACTTGCAGACATCAAAACAAAGCCTTTTTTTCTACTAAAATCAAGTAAGTTTTAACTTGTTTCTGAGATGAAAATACAGCACTTACCCACTTTGTCATTAATTTTTCCACTAGTGGTGGAAAACAGCCATGGACATTTAGATCACAAAAAGAAAGAAAAAGGTAAMAGCAGAGGAGTTTGGAGTGTAATGAAGACTGAATGAAGATAAATACAAAGTCGTATAGAGACACTTAAAAACTGCTGAGTTGATGAGGTAGACAGGAGAGTTGGAACTGACATGTTTAGAAGTGATCAAAGATGAAAAGGGAAGCCAGGAAACCTGTTCTTGTTCCCAGTTTGAAAGCTGACAGGCAGAGATGGGAGATGCAGAAAGCCTCCATGAAATCAGCATTTCCAATAGTCCCATGATGTGAAACTCATAAATGCAACCTGAGTGCTGCAGACACCCTTCTGGGTGGTGGAAATTGAGACAGACACAAGAGCCTCACCTTCCTGACAGTGTGAGAGACTCTCTCAAACACTTTCAGCTGCTCAGGGGAAGGCAGCCCAGCGTACATGGGGAGAACACGGAGGTGCTTTTTCATCCCAGTGCGAGCGAGGGCCCGAGCCTGTTCTATGAGCATAGAAACCACAGTCTCCACTTCCTCCTGCAGCCAGAGCAGCACAGGGCACAGAATTAGAAAGGTTTCACTTTAACAGCACATTCCTATCACCTGGATACAAAAACTGCACCAAAATAATACAATTGTAATTGTCCAAACTCCAGGACTTTGACTAGCTCACTCCACATTGTAATATTCTTAGATAAATTGCTATTAATAATAAATAAAGCTTTACATACATATTTATGTTCACTATTATTTGAGTCAATGTCACACCACAAATACATGAGCAAAATCACAGGGGAAGGAGTGAACCAAGCTCAGGAGAAAGCAGGCTAACTTTCCTGTCTATCTCAACTGRTGAGAGCAAAATGGGAGGCAAAATTTTGGCAGTGCAGAATGCTGTGGGCCTGGATCAGGAATGGTACAGGAACAGCATTGASACCTCTTGCTCAGCATCACATTTAATCTCAGCTGTGGCATCTCACTCTTAAAGACAGAAAACAAAATGTTCAAATGTTGCTTCACAAAATACCAAATTTATGCCWTCAAATTAAATCAATAATGGGGATCAGGAATTTCTTTTGAAAATATGCAAGATAAAGCTCTTCAAGGTAGCTGCTCACTGGAAAGATGACGAATTACCTCCCATTTGCTCTTCCCAGCTGCAAAGTGAGCTGACAAGCATAAATAGAGCAGAAGAGACCAGTACATTTTGATCTCATGGCAATTTGTTTTTCTGTCAAACACTTCAGATGTTAAGCCCAACAAATGTAAATTCCATTTGCCTTAATTATTAATGATGACTCACTGTCAATTTAACAGCTGGGTATGTGTGATTTGCACCAACAAACCACACAATATCCCACTCWTTAACAAGGCTGACAAAACACAGCATTAAATGACAAAAACTWCCACCCATTGCTAGATTTGATAAATTCAAGACATATATTGTCTTCACATCTGTAGGACTGGCCTAGCTTTGCTCCTATCAACACAGAAATGTTTGTCATCTTTACTGAGAACAAAGTAAGCACGACTAAGAAAAACAGGAGACTGAGGTGGCTTTGCAAAGCTCACAATACAYCACTGTTAAACCAAAAATAAAATTGCTTGTGTCTATACCTGGCCAGTTAAAAATGCCAGTATATCACCATCATTCTCCATCTGGTGAATTTTCATTGTAGTTTCCACAGTTGATTTTATATAGTCAGGAACAGGGCTGTGTGGAGAGAAAACAGCAGAAACATAAGCAGAAAAATAGGTACAGASTCCTCCCCTCCAGAATGGACAAACAAAACAGCTTTTGGACAACACCAGAGCTCCAACCTAAACAAAATGATACCACAGCTGCACATTCTTACTACTGCCAAGACAGAAACACACCTCTGTAGGTAAAAGATGTCCACTGGAAATGTCCTCCCCTCCACAGTAAGGATCACACTGGTGTCTTTGCTGGGGTCACCGGTATCATTTTGATTAAAGAAATCCCTGAATTTCTACATTAAAATAAAAACAAACACTTTCAATTTGACACTTCAAAGAATGGAGATAAAAACTAAATACACAAAGAAGTTAAATTASTACTTGGATGTTTACTTCATAAATAGGACAGGGCCAATTAAAAAATGTGGAAGTTTGATTTTGTTGCCTTCTATTCTGTCTGGGGTTCAGGCATGTAGCACAAATAGTCTTGCATGTTTTTTACTTTGAGAAGCAAATTTGAAAAGGGAAATAAAATTAATTTTAATAGCTGATACAGATGGAAAAAGAAGAAAAATAAACTTTTTATTGGATCTATCACAGTAGCAAAGTCAAAACTAAGACAAACTTAGAAATCATTAGTGCTAAAAGGTTTGTGTAGGACCTCCATATTCTCATCTGTATTTGGATGAGCAAGTAAATTTTCCAGCTCTTACTGAACACCAAGATCTCACCTTGTAAAAGCAGAGTTAGGCATGATTTATGTAAGTTTTTGATTTATGCACTGTGAGACGCCTTCATAAATTTAGATTTATAGTCATGAAGTATTTTCAATAAATAACAGCAAAGGAATGAACTTAAGAACCCATATAATTCATCCAACTTTTACAAGCATTGTAGAGATAACCATCAATACTCTCAGTATTAAAAAAAAAATGTTTATAGAGTCACACCAATCATTTTGCTCCTATTAACACATTTTATATTAATTGTCAAATATTTGAAATGTGATTTGTGGCATTTAAAATTTCGCATTGTAATGTAAAGAATATATAGCAAGGCAAACACTACCAAAGCACAGGATACTACCAACATTTATGGCATACAATACTTGTCACTAAAGGAAACCTCCATGTACCTACATCRTCAGTGYCAMATGCAAGCTCTCACCACCACATCTYATTAAGGACAAAAAAGTCAGGAAAGGTATGAAAAAGAGGAATGAACATGATACAGGAGATGGAGTAGCTGCCATATGAGGACAGACTGAAAAGGCTGAACTTGGAGAGCACAAGGCTGAGAAGACACATAGCTGAGGTTTACAGATCAAAGGTGACAAAGTAAATGTGAAACTGGTTTTGGGGGTATTTTTTTTTAAATACAAATCCCGCAATACAAGAACTAGGAGATCCTTGATGAAACTAACAGGTTTGAAAGAAATTAGACTAAGTACTTCATTATATAGCAGGTGGCTAACTCCTGCAAATTACTCTCACATGGTGTCCAGGAGACTTACAGCTTCATTGAGCAGATTCAAAGACAAATTAACAAACAGCAGGTCCATAAACACAGAGTAGAAGGAAACAGCAGGAATGTGCTGACTAATATCTCTATTACAACTACTGCAGATGCTGAGGCAGCTCAAAGAGAACAGAYCCACAGCAGGTGCAAGGCTCGTGTCTCTCCCTGAACAGCATCTCCTGTTGCTGCTGCTATGAGCAGAACACAGGGCTGGGTAAAACACTGCTCAGATCTAAGAGAGCTCTTGTTCCGACTCAAAATGAAATTAATCATCTTTTCAGTAAGTTTACATCAGTTTCCAYAGGCCATGAGTCAATCAGGCATCTAGTAAGATCTCACTGAAATGAAATGTATTCATTTATCACTTATTTTTACTTGTCTATAGCTGCCTCAAATTATTTCGATCAGCAAAACTGGGCTAAATCAATGTTTCTTAATAAATTAAGCCAAGAGAACATATTTTTATAAAGAACAGAAATAAGAAGAAAAAAGGCATCAATACATAAAAATCAGATTAATTTTTAAATTCGTATCCAAAACACTTTGCTAATACAACATGAAAACCACACACAGCAGCTAAACCAGAGCAGTTTTTTTTTCCTGCAAGCACTCAGGCAGCAGCAGTGCTTCCCAGGCAGTAGAGAGACAAAAAGCAGTGGAGCTGCCACCTAATTTCACCTCATTTCAACCCAAGTCTGTCAGCTGTACCTCTGCATCCAAGGTGGCYGAAGCCACAATCAGGCGAAGATCCCCACGCTTCTTCTGAATCTGGGAGAGAGATCAACAAYACCCAGAGTGAAAACTGTTTTCTGAGATGAAAGGCTAGAACCAAGTTTAGAGCATCCAGATTACCAGAAACTTCTCTATAAAACTACTTTGAAMTTACAAGATAGATGATGAATGGAGCAGCCATATCACCCCATAGGTCTAAGAACATGATGGCTGGAGTTTTATATATTTATATTAAGGGCATTCAGTCTGTTAYTTTAATTTACTCTTAATTTCTTGCATGAGTCAGATCTTTAGTAGGCCTAAAGTCAGCAACAAGCCCTGATCAGATCAYTTCACATGCTCAGCAGCAGCAGAAWCAACACTGTATTTTTGRTACTATCACTAAGGAGAGATTTCAGCCTCAGGGGGAAGAAATAAAGGATCCTGAATGTCAGATGACTTAAGTAAATGGTTGGGTATGTACAGTAGGCTGCAGGATAAATGAGGAAGCAGCAATCACACTCTCTAAATGAGGAAGCAGCAATCACAATCCCTCAAATGGATTCAATTACCAGCCCTCAGGATCAGAGATTTAATGAAAAGGATGGAAATTAAAACAGTTACAGAGAACCGTATTAAAATGACCAAATTAAAATTACAGTGAATTAAAAAAGAATTACCTTTTTTAGTAAGCCAATGGCAATATCTGTATAAAGAGTCCTTTCATGAGCTTCATCCAGCATAAGGACACTGCATAAAGCAGGAAGAAAAGGTTTCAGAAATTACTGACAGTAGAATCAGTCTCCCCATATTCTAGAAATACCATTATTTGAAATCTGCTGCTGTACATATCCCCTTACAAAAACGTTGAAGTTCAAAAAAAAAAAATCAGCAATGGAGAGAAAAATGTACCTAACACTACCTGGGATATAAAACACTGCTCTTTATTCAGGCTGGTTTTTGGACAGGGGTAGAAGAGAACAAGTCCATGTTTACTGCCCTACATAGGTTTTCTGGATACCAGAAAAGCCTGTTTGTAGTCGAATTTTTTTTTTTAAATTAGTATCAGGAAGAAAAAGGTTTTGGATTTTAATTTCTAATAGCCWCTAATAATTTATAAAAACTA
Source organism: Malurus melanocephalus (assembly GCF_030028575.1). NCBI lineage: Eukaryota > Metazoa > Chordata > Aves > Passeriformes > Maluridae > Malurus > Malurus melanocephalus. Next base: position 661,053 of record NW_026623570.1, read on the forward strand.
TCACAATAGCTAAAAAATGCAGGTTTTTTTTAGCAAATTGCAAGCAAGCAGTTATTCCCTGTTTTCTTACCTGTATCTTGTTAACAAAGGATCAGCCATCATTTCTCTCACCAGCATACCATCAGTTAGAAACTAAAAGTGAATACCAAAAAAAAAAATCTTTATCAGATAGCATCAACTAACTATGTGATTTTTAAAGATGATTTCCTAGGCTTTTGTCTGAATGTTTCCTTGCCTTTAATTTTTGAATCACCTATCAAACTGATCAACTTTCAGCYATGGAAGTCAAATATGTATTTCTGAGGGCTAACCCAGAGATAAGCATAGTGATTGCTTCTTAATCAGCATCGAATTTTCTAAAGTTTGTTATTTTTGCATGGAAAGAAAAAAATAGATTGGCAGCACTGGATGGCAATAAAAGTTTCTTTTCTCATCTGTAACATGGCTAAACCTGCTCCATCAATAACCTGTGTGTCCATCCAGTCAGGATCCTAACAAAGTTGGCTTTTTCTTGTATGTCACACACTCCTGAGCAGAACACAAACCTTAACATTTCAACAAAAGGCAGCAYTTGAATTTAACACTTTATTGCTATTGGCCAGTGGAAACACACCAGCCTTATGTAACCATCAAAAGGTAGTTTGACCYGTCACTGCAACTGTGCTCTTGAACTAGGCAAGAATTGATGGCCAAACCCTCCAAATTTCCAACCCTAAATGAATAATCATCATGCTTAAAAAAAATAAAATTCAGGTCTATTTAATGAACAAACATCTCCATTTCTTTCACTGTGAAAGGGAGACCAACCTAAGGGGAAAAAAAATCACAACATAAATTGTCTCATTCATCATCACTGCTATTCYAGCGCAATTAAAGCAAATCCTCTTCTGGAGGAACACAAGTAACACTAACATTGCCCACAGCACTGAGCAACAGCTGCAAAGCTGCTACTTAACCCACCAAATTATCTCTTAGCCTACTCATCTTGGGTTTATCTGTGCTTTTAATCAAAATCTATTTTTAGAGTGGGGAGGATACTTTTGATATATGATTCACTGCAGCCTTTCCCTATGACTTGGAGTGACACACAGGTCACATCAGCACTGTACCAACAGCTGGCCATACCTTGACATTGTCTCTTAGATTTAAAATGGTGCTTGTCAGACTATSACAGTAGAATAGGGTTGGTTTGTTTGTTGTTTTTTTATGAAGGTTTGGATTGCCACAGCCATTTCAAGCACAATTTTGGGGTACCCACCTGGGAAACTGAAATGTTACCTATTCTATGGACTGGGCATCACAAGGCTCTCATTAATTTTGTAAAAGTACTTGAAGASTTTCAACTAATCCCTTCAGAGTAACCACACACTCTTCATGTTTCACCTTAATTCTTGTAGCCTTGGGGTCTGTGCAGTCATCAAACCGAATACAATATCCAACCTCATGGCCCAGCACTGCACCTCTTTCATCAGCAACTCGGCCTGCAACCTGAGAAAAACATTCTCATAAACCAGAAACAGCTCRGCACACTTCAGCCTTGCATCATTCAGTACAAGCCACAAAGACATCTAAAGACACAATAAAATTCCACAATACATGAATTAGTCCCAGTAGAATTCCAACAACAAGCTACTGTCAGTCATTTGAGTGACACTCTAAGCCATACCAAAAGGCAGTGAATTATTTCAGTTGGAACCTTATCACTCCATCACTTTTAGCCCAAGAATTCAGGATAATTGTCAGYCTGATGCAAGCAGTAGTTCAACAATTTCTAAACTACATCTTATATCTTTGCAACTACCTATCTTTAGTTCTAACAACCCACCTGCTCTAGATGGGAGAGCAGACAATCTTCCTATTAAATAAAATATCACTTTCAGTTCAATACAAAGCAATAAATCATCAATTCTATTTCTTATCTCCTSTAACAGCCACAGTCAAGGCAGACTGCAACAACAGCCTCAAAGAAAAACCCTGCTGTGTCTCTAAGCCCAAATGGAATAATCTTTCTATTTCAGGCTTAAAAATGACGCATCAAGACATGAAAGAGAAAAGAGAAGTGAGTTTGCTGTGAGAAATCATTGCAGCACTCACAACATCTTCTGTAGGACTGTGCTCTGTCAGCTGGATGCCCTATGAAGGAGAAAAGGGAGGACACTGCAGGCAGACTGCCCAAAATGCAGAGCACTGCTAGAGACTGTTCCCTTAACCAGGCTGGATCTGGTCAAAGAATACTGGAGGAGGTAAAACAGCAAGTGGTACAGATGCTCAATCTATTGCTTTTTTATCAGAGGCAGATGCTGATTTCTTGTAGATGCCACTTACTACATTATACAGAACAGGCAAAATGATGGTTATAAACTGGCACCTCAGTTCTCTGTACAAAAACAGTGCTGCAGTAGAAACTTCACCCTCCAAGTCAATGCATGGCAGCAGCTGTGAACACAAGGAGCACAGGATGCTTTCTGTGCACAGTGCTACCAGAGAGGAGAAGCCGTTGCCCTCAGCATTTCCTCYTTCCCACCTCATAGCACATGCAGCTGACATTATGCTCTCCAAGACATMCTATGTATATGCAAAGATTTCTCACAATAAAATTGTTTCTTCTTTTGCCTGACATTTTTACAAGGGTAAACAAAAAAAAACAAACGCACCCCATAACAACAAAACACAAATACAGAAAAAAATATTAAAAAACTAGTTATGAATTGCTAGAAAGAGGTACACATCCTCTTCTTTCTTCCACTAGCTGCATTACTGTACGCAGACTTACATCACTGCTTCACCTTGGGAAAGAATTTGAAGGTCACACAAGCACAGTTCTAGTCCTGAGTCAATCACAACTCAGCCCTAACTTCCGCACACAGTTCTGCTGACATCACTCAATTTTACTTCAAAGCTTCTACATCTGCARTTCTGGAGTTGGAATGTTTGGCAAGACCCTCTAATCAGGTTGAATTCAGTGTGTAACACCAGCAACTCTTAGAGAAAGATAAGCAGAAACATCTATTCATTCAGGAGCTCGTGCACATTGCTGCTATTCAGAAATGAACTGGGGATTATARTAACAACAGACTGGGAAGATTGGGACACTCACTGAAACAGCAGCGACCCGACGAGGCTGTGTCACCCCAACAACTCTTCCTTCAGCTGTCCAGCCAGCTTCTGCCAGGTACTGCAAAAAATAATGGGGATAAGAGAGGCATTGGTCATGCTGTAGTTACAGCAAGGTGCTAGTTCCTCACATTTTGTGGTTTTTTTCCTGGTTCTGTTTAATATTTCATGTCAAATCCCCTGAGGTAATATCTGATTTTACCAACCTAAACAGACACTTACTTGTGGAATCTGCGTTGATTTCCCACTTCCCGTTTCTCCGATTATCACCAGAGTCTGGTAGTTCTCCACCAGGTAAAGTATGTGATTTCTCAGCTGAAAGAGAAAATGCCATTTAAACATAAAAAGTAGATTGTACAAAAAGAAGGAAACAATTAAAATTACAATATTTACATATCTGGCAAACACGGTAACTTCTTGTTACATGGAGTTCACTGCCAAATGCTAAACAGTCCTATAAAAATTATAACTGACATGTACAACATATAGAAAATAACATACATCAACAAAGGCTTTAAAAGTGTCAGTTACAGTTGTCAAACAGGACAATAAATTCCAATAGATAGAGAGCAAAGTCATAAAATTATTATTTTATGTTGCGAAGTGATTTTATACTGCCCTTTCAAAAAAAAAAAAAAGACACTTCATAAAACACATTTAATATGTCAAAAAGAACTTCTGTACCTTAAACACAGGCAGCTTTTGCCTTTGCTGTTCAATGGAGAGGGAAGCATAGGGGTTATAGATGACGGTAACAGCGCTGCTCTCAGCAGGACTCTGCCTCTCCTCSGAGACACTGACACCAGGACCTTCCGTGCCTACAAGAGAGGAGTGAATTTCAACTGCAAGAATACACTTCTGCCTGCTGTTTCACAACGCAGCCAAAATAAATATGTTTCTTACAAGGAGGAATCATGGGTGGCAGCATATTAAAAAAAAAAGAAAACAACAAACCGAACAAGTTTTCTGTGAATGCAGCCAAAATATTAASTAAAAATAAACAAGACATACATCTCTCGCTTCAGCTCTGAACTTAYCTCAGGAACAGAAATCTGATTTATGCATGCTACAAATTATCACAAAACTAGTGTCAAGTATAAATGTGGAATCATGCAAATGAACTAGAAAGAAGAACTCATCTCAATAACAGAACATGTCATCTCCAGCTGCACATTCAACTGGGAAAGTCTGAGAGCAAAGAGGAGGATCTCCCTGTTTTGTAGGATTTGCTTGCTGGCATTTCTCCCAATGTTAAAAAGKTAGTCTCTATTCAGAGCTGCCATGCAGTTTTATAGCAAATCAGCTATTTCTGTCATTGATTCCAATTGTGTACCTGTCCACTGAGCTGCTCTCCCTGGTGTTAACCAGCATTATACCCACCTATGGCCAGGATTTCATTCCTCAGGATTCCCCTGCATACTTCACAGCGTGTCAAGATCCCCTCACAAAGGGCAGCAAACCCACCCCACAAACCACCCACTCCATCCCCTCCCCTGAAACCCAAACCGGGCAGCAGCCCACAAACACCCCGCCACCCCCTGAGCTTTGGCAGTGAGGGGACAGCCATCTCCCCGCTGCCCTCATCAAATCATCAACGTTGAAAAGACCTTCAAAATCATCCAGCCCAACCGGCAACCCTGCACCACCACTGTAACCCATAAACCACCAAAACACATCACCCAGCACCAGATACCTCTAGAAAACGGAGAATGACTCCACCGCTTCCCTGGGCAACTGATTCCAATGCCCGACCACCCCAACAGTGAGAAAAAATTTGTAATCGCTAATCCGACTCTCTCTCCCCTGTCCCAGTTTAAAGTCATTTCCTCTGGTCCTCTCACGGTAGACACCGCAGAAGAAACTGTACTCCTGTACAACTGTACAACTGAAACCACCTCACTACAGCCCCCTGTCAGGGACGTGTAGGGAGCGATGAGGTCACCCCTAAGCCTCCCTTGGTGGAGACTAAGCAAACCCAGCTCCCTCAGCCGCTCCTCGCAAGACATGTTCTCGAATCCTTTCAGAGCCTTGTTGCCCTTCACTGTGAACGCTCCAGTGACCCCAAAGAGCCGAGGGGGGCAGCGCCGCCGGCTTTCGCCGCACCCCTCA